>NC_050573.1:208998574-209091074 GCF_011100635.1 Trichosurus vulpecula
CCCAAGAACTGCCAACCAGGATTGTGGCCCAGATCTAGCCATGGCAAAGCAGGCTTTGCACTCCCACTCTAATCTGCCACTTAATTCCTCCCACCCGGTGTGCCTGGGGCCAGAAGGAACTGCATCTGTAGCTCTGGAAGCAGCCTCAGAGCTGCACCACCTCAGCCAACCCCAGGGCAGTGACTGACTCTGAACTCCTATCGCTCTGTCCCAGAATTTTTTTCCCACTAACCTGCTCTGTTGTCTTTGGTGTTGGTGGGTTGAGAACTCTCATAACTGGACAGCTCAGTGATTCAGGGCCCTACGGCCTGCTCCGCCCAGCTCCCTTTCCAGCGACCATCAAGACTGTCCTGGGCTGGAACCCTGCTTCCCTCTGCTATTTTGTGGGATCTTCAGCTTTAGAATTTGTTCATAACAATTTTTTATAGTTGTTTGGAGAGACTTGGGGGACAGCTTAAGGAAGTGCCTGCTTTCCAGTTGCCATCTTGGCTCCACAGACTCCTCCTCTTCTTAATGTTTCTGTTACTGTCAGAGGCACCATTATTCTCCCAGTCAGGCTTGAAACTTTTACTCCTAATTCTTTCTCACTCTCTACATCCAATCAATTGCCAGTAACTCAGTAACTTCATTAACATAAGCTCCCTTCTCTTCTCTGGCAATGATTTAAACAACAATGATATCACCATGATACAGTTCCTCATCACGTATCTTCTGGACTATTTCACTGGCCTTCTGGTTAATCTCCCCGCCTTAAGACCCTTACTTCTCCAATATACCCTCAACACTACTAAAATGTTGTTTTTAAACATAGCTCATAATATAGTCCCACCCTGAGTTAATAAATTCAATATCTCTAGGATGAAATATAAATTATTTTGTTTAGCTTTCTAAAGTTTATCATAATCTTTCTAGTTTTTTTTTCCCCCAGCTTACTCCTTTTTGCTTACTTGGAAACTGAAAAATGCTGTCCTCCCTAGTATTCCTTGCACAAGTTGTTCCATCACCCACCTCTATACATTTTCATCATCCATTCTTCACACCTAAAATTTTCTCTCTTCTTATCTTAATTTCCTGGATTTTGTGCCTTTTTTTGAGGCCCAAATTCTGTGTTCTAAAGAAAGCATTTCTGGATTACTCTTAATGATAGTGACTTCCTTCTGGGATTTTACATAATTTATCTTTTTCATCTGTCTTATTTATACATAGTTGTGTCCATGTTTTCTCTTCCATTAAGTTCTAAGCTTCTTGAAAGTGGGGACTATTTGTGTCTTTCTTTGGATTCCCATGATTAACACAGGAAATCAGCTTGGCTGTTATGAGACTGGTTCATAATAGGTGATTAATAAATGCTTATTGGTTTGACTTTATTTGTTGGATTTTCTTGTGTCTAAATGTCTTGGAGACTTAGGAAGAATTAGTCCAAGATCGGGACCCTTTTTGGAAGTCAAGTGACTGGTGAGAGCTGATCGTCTGGTCTTGATTAAAATACAACATGACAAGTAGCTGATCTGATAAAATTCTTAAAGCATGAAGGACCAAAATAAGAGAGAGTTGACAGATGGTAGCTGGAATAAAAGAATACACTATACAGAAAATCAATGTGTTAATTTGTGCTCATAAGTTTTCTATGATTGTCAATAAAAGCATCCTTTTAATTCAGACAACAGTCCCCTAACCTCCTAGAGCTAGCTCAACACCTGCAAATTCCCAGTGATACTAATTAAAATGTCAGGAATGGAGAAGGTTAAATGTTGGCTTCCTTTTGCTAATAAAATTGGAATCCCAAAGCCGTGTCTTGGTTTATATGGTAATGCAGCAGTTCTGAAATGTTTTTTTGTTGCAACCCATTAAGCTTCTAGTATACTCTATCTATCTATCTGTCTGTCTGTCTGTCTGTCTATCTGTCTATCTATCCTTTTATCTATCTACTTCTTTTTGTTTCAGTCATATAGGATGCATATACCATTTATTAGTTCAGGGGGAAAAGCCAGCACTCTGAACCTCAGAGCAAATAGAAACAGAAATTACAATCAGAGAAAATATGAACAGACCAATTAACACAAATGAGTAGACAGGTTTCTAGCTGTCTGACAAAAGCTATACATCCACAGTTAACAGAGATAAAAGGAAAAAAATCTGAGTTTTCAAAGCTGGAGGCTCCTTAGCAGCTGCCCAGATTATCCACACCAACACTCTTCCAATGAGTGAGCCCCAAACAAAATGCCAACCTCAGAGTAAATATACACTTCTTCAAAGTCAGAGCACTTCACATCTCTCAAGGGTTTCACACCTCTTGCTACCTAGGAACGGATGGCGATGGATTTTCTACCACCCTTTAAGGATGATATGTTGTGCTAGGGAAGACCTTGGCCTGGGACCTCTTGCTTGTTTAAACAAGTATTTTAGCGAATGCTACCGAATGATGTTTTGCTTAAGGATGATGCTATGAATGTTATGGTATAGTTTATTGAACAATTATATATACTGCCTGGGTATTCTGAGAAATGCTACAATATATACTGAATAATAGGTCTTATTTAAGACTATGTGGCCACTTCACTAACAAATGAAAAAAAAAGAGAGTAAACAGTTTGCCTCAATCTACATTCAGTCTCCATAGTTCTTTCTCTGGATGTAGATAACTCTTGCCATTATGAGTCCTTTGGAGTTGTCTTTGAACCTTGTATTGCTGAGAAGAGTGAGGTCTGTCAAGGTTAGTCATCACAGAATCCAAATATTTGTGGTTGTGTATAATGTTCTCCTAGTTCTTCTGCATTCACTCAGCATTATATCATGTAGGTTTTTCCAGGTTATTATGAAGTCCATATCTTCCCCATTTCTTATAGCACAATAGTATTCCATTACATTCATATACCACAACCTTCAGTCATTTCCCAATTCATAGGCATCCCTTTGATTTCCAATTCTTTGCTACTACAAAAAGAGCCACTATAAATATTTTTGTACATACAGGTCCTTTTTCACTTGTGTGATCTCTTTGCTATATGATGCTGGAAGTGGTATTGCTGGGTATATCAGTAAGGCAGAATTCATTACTTCAAAGATAACCATGAATATGCCTGAATGGTCCAGAATCACAGCATATAAGGAATTCTCTAAGTAGAAGACAGAGGAGTTAAAGCATTTATTGGAACTCAAAAGTAGCAGACCCATGAACCAGTGTCCCCAGTTGGACATACTGGCAAGAATCTTCCAAAACCAGTATGCCTATCTCATAATAGTGACCAGGAGGTCACAGAAAAACATTATGGCAGCACACCAAGCCATAATGGTGCTTTCCCCCAACCCCCAATGCCAGGGCCCTCCAGCAAGAAGACCACCCACTGGCCTCAAGCCCCTGCTCAGCACTCGAATCTCCACGAGGGTCAGTCCCGACTTTTTGTAGCACCTGCTGCTGTTGCCGCTTCCACCACAATCTCCAAGCTGTGTTCCAGCTAGCTGATTGCTTCCTCTCTCCTTCAGTTCTTAATTGCTCTCACCAACTGCCTCACCAACTGCCTCTTAGCTCTGCTCCAACCGTTCAGCATGCTCCTCCCACCACAGGCTTCCATTGGCTTCAGTCCTAGCCACTCCCCCCAGGACCCAGAGAGCCGAAGCCCCAAAAGTGCACTGAAATGTGTGGGGAAGAACTTCCCATTCACCGACTGTCTTTAGGTGCGGCCCCCAGATCTTTCACGTTCATTACACAGGTCAAAGGGAAACTGGTGTCAATAATACCATAATAATAAAACAATACAGCAAGGATAATACAAAATAAATACAAAGAACAATATCATCATTCCCCCCCACCCCTGAATGAATGGGGCTCAAAATCTTGGGGTAAGGGGTGAAGGTTTCATTTTCTATAGCTTCTTCTTGCTGAAATTAGATGTAGAGCTGTCCCTGCCCCAAGAATCCCATTCCAGAGGACAGTTCTTTAACGAGCTGGAAGGAATTCCAGGAATGCTAGGTGCTTAGGCAGTCATCTGAAAGTGTAGGGTGCTTAAACCTAAAGGAGACAGAACTAGCAACAATGTTAACCAAAACAAAGAACAAAAAAGTAGGCAAGTATGGGCTATTATACTTCAAATAAAATCATCCACATTCTGGTTGAGACTGGAATTATACAAAAATTCTATCTCATAGCCTAATTCAAGTAGAAAATGTTTCTTTTCAAAGGGAACACAATAAGGAAATTAAGTCAGAAGGGTCCCATCCTTGATGGACACTAGGATTGCCCTCCAGGTCTTTTCTCCAGATAGAAACTTTCATCTGTTAATTGCACAAGATCACCTACCTCTGAGTGGCTTGTGGCATTTATCAGCATCAGCCGTACTTCTGGAGTCCTTGAATCTATTATTATAGACCTATTCATGGTAAAATATATGGTGCAGGGGTACAATTCTGTAATTATCATCCCCTGAATAGACAACTGTTACAGTGTTGTCCTTCCCATGGGCTGTACCCTCTGCAGCCTTTGGAACATCATCCAGCTTCTGTTTTACCCATACCTTAGCTCCCAATTTTATTCTATCAATAGAGCCAGACCCTTTCATTCCTCTAGTAGTTATTTTGGGAGGAGGGTCAATTTTCAGAAAGGGTATTTTTTCACAGGGGATCATAATCACCTGAACTATCCTATCATTTCTACAAAATTGTACAGGTTTTTCACCCAAAATCTGGAGTGTCACAATAATTTCTCTTTGATAATTAGAATCGATCATTCCAGCCAATACATGTACTGCTTGAACTGCTAAACCTGGTTTAAGTAATATCCATCCAAAATGATTTTGGGGGATTCTCATACATACCCCAGTAGAGGTTTTTCTTATCTCTTTCCTATTCAACCTGAAATTTTCTATACAATGGAAATCTTATCCTGCCAAGCCAGGTGTTCCTGGACATGGTGGTGGAACATCTTCCCTCATAGTCCAAAATTCAATATTTTGGATCTCACATGTTTGCTGTTTTCTAATCTGCAGATTTGGGGTCACCATTCTGGCTAGAGGTGTACTCCCTCCTAAGGGCCTATTATTCAAATTACATAAGGCAATAGACAAATTATCCTTCCAATGTTGATACGAATTATTACAGCTTAATTTTCTTAGGTATTCTTTCAACAATCCATTCATACTTTCAATTAGCCCAGATGCTTGTGGGTAATATGGAATATGATATATCCACTCTGTATTATTCAATACACAATATCTTTTCATTTCATTACCCTTGAAATGTGACCCATTGTCACTTTGAATCTGCATCAGGGTTCCATAGTATAAACTTACAATATCTAAGGTTTTACAGGTGGTTTTCTGAGTTGCATCCTTATAAAGACAAGCCACTAGCACACCTGAATAGGTTTCAATGCATGTACTTATATATTTACATCCTTTATCTTGGGGTAGTGGTGCAATATAGTCTATCTGCCAAATTTGGGCTGGAACTTTTCCCCTTGCTATTTCTCCAGTTACTATCCTAGGAACAGTTCATTCTTTTTCCAATTGGCATATACAACACTCCTCTGTTATTTTCTTAACAATGCATGAGAGATACTATTACCTCGATCCTGTACCCATCAATGGGTAGACTGGACCCCTAATTGGCCAGTGGTCCGGTGGACCCATTTTGCTAAGGCTGGGTCATCAATTGGACTCGGAGTAGGGAAATATGTTCAGTAGCAATCTTTGCTAGCCGATCCACATGTGCATTGTGCTCACATTCTGGTGTGGTCAGGGTCGCATGAGTATCAATGTGAAACACTGACAAATATGTAACCAGAGACATATCCCATATATCTTTCCATAACTCTTTACCCCAAACTTGTTTGCCGTGAATCTCCCAATTCTGATTCCTACATATAGGCATCCACATAGCTAAACCATTAGCTGCCACCCATGAGTCAGTAAATATTTGACACTGTCCTCCTTTCTCTGTTTTGATGGCTTGATGTACTGCCATCAGTTGGGCATATTGGCTACTTCCACCTATACGAGAACTTTCCAGAGTTTGCCTCATACAGGGGTTATAGTCTACTGCTTTCCAATGTTTCTTGTGTTCCAAATATTTTGCTGTCCCATCAGAAACACCAAGTATGTGTCTTCTGTTCCTCTGTTAGTCCATCATATCCATTATTCCATTTCACCAAGGATTGTACCAATTGTTGTTTATTTTCAGGGGGTTTCTCATTCCCCTCAGTATCAATGTTTGTTATAGATTCATGTGGAGCAGAAACTCCACTTTTGCCTGCTCTTGACCTATTCTGAATATACCACTTCCGTTTGATTATGCTCGCCTCTTGCGCATGTCCAATTCTGTGAGAAGCTGGGGTACTCACTACCCAAGTCATAATCGGAATTCCAGGTCTTAATACCCCTTCATGACCCAGATTTCATTGCTCAGTTTCTACCAAAGCCCAATATGCAGCTAACAGCTGCTTCTCAAAAGTGTATATTGCATTCCAGATGAAGGTAGTTTCCTTGACCAAAATCCTAAAGGTAAGCTATGGCTTTGTTGCTTTTGCCACAAACTCCAATTCACATAGTCATCTTGCACAATCACTTGCAATTCCACTGGCCCATTTTGCATAGGCCATAAATCCAGGGCTAATTGTATAACAGTCTTTGCTTCCTCAGAAGCTCTACTTTGTTCAAGTCCCCAATCAAATTCGTATTTCTTCTTGGTGACTTTATACAAGGGTTTCAAAATCTGTCCCAAGTGTGGGATGCGGTGTCTTCAATAACCAAATAGCCCTATGAACTTTTGGGCCTCTTACTTATTATTAGGGATAGGAAAATCCTGGGTTTTTTGTCGAGCTTGTGGGAGAATTTCTCACAGTCCTTTTTTCCACTGTATCCCCCAAAATTTTACAGTTTGAGCTGGCCCTTGAACCTTTGCAGGGTTAATTTCCCATCCTTTGCTTTTCATAGGGTCAATTAATAGTGTCAAACTCTTCTCCACTTCTTTTATATTTTCTCCCTGTATCATGATGTCATCTATGTAGTGGGCAAGCTGTACACTGGGTAACTTTAATTCATCTAAATGCTCAACTACAATCCTGTCGCAAGTAGTTGGGCTATGAAGATATTCTCTTGGCAGGCATGTAGATGTATACTGTTGGCCTTGCCAAGTAAAAGCAAACTGGTCCCATTGCTTGGAGTCTATTGGGATTGTAAAGAAAGCATTGGCCAAATCAGTAACTGCATACCAAGTCCCTTCATGTTTCTGTATTCCCTCTATTAAAGTAACAGTGTCTGGAACAGCAGCATACAGGGGAGGAGTCACTTTGTTCAGCTATCTATAATCTACTGTCATTCTCCACTTTCCATCTGACTTTTGAACTGGCCAGACAGGATTATTCCATTGAGTAGTTGTAGGGACTAACACTCCTGCTTCAACACTTTCTTTTATAGTACTGGCAATGTCATCTTGCCCACCTGCCACACGATATTGCCTCAAAGTAATTACTTCAGAAGAGGTTCAGGCAAAGTGATTGGATCCATCTTTAATTTCCCCACTAAGACTGCATTAACACCTATTTTCCTCACAGCAAATTGGTATATCCCTTCAGGTAAATTCAAGGAAATACCGTTCAATACATCTATCCCAAGTATGTATTCAGGAATAGGTACAATAACCACAGCATATTCTTTCTTGGGCAACTGTCCAATTTTCATCATCAATTTAACTTGTCTGGCTGATATTTCAGACCCTCCTAATCTTGTGATGGTAATAGGAGTTCCATGGCTGGACTTGTCTGGATTTCCATATATAAAGGTGGCCTCTGCCCCAGTATCTATTAATGACCTAGTTACCGTACTTGACCCATTTTTCCAATATATGGTCAAGTTAATGTGGGGTCTGTAATCCAGCCTGTGTATTTCCTTAATTTGGACTGGGGCTTGGCCTGTTTCTTAGTGTTCCCTCACATGTGACTCACTTGGGTGTGAGGGTTCAGGGTCTGTAGCATCTACAGGAACAGTTCTTATTACCCTATTTTGTTTGTTATCAAGTCCTTTATCTCAGTACGTTCTGTACAGTTTATTGGTTGGAATGCCATCTGTCATTCCAAAGTCTACCCCTGCTCTCAATAGAGCAGTGAACATTTCTTTTCTGGTCACTCTATTTTGGTGCCAAATTTTCTGGCTATTCACTCTCCTGTCTTGGGGACATCTATCCTTTCCCCAGTCTCCTAAGTCACTTAATTGTAAAATATTATCTATCACCACTGAAAGACAGCTCCCTATTTCCCTAAGTAACACAGTCAAAATTAGGTGTTTATAAGCAGGAGGAGCTATCCTAACTATTAAATTCCTTTGGGGACTCCCAAGGGATCATTGTAATATTTGTCTGCAGTTCCTGTCATCATAGCAGTTTTTGTTACCTCCTCTTTTAGTTTTATGATACAATCTCTAAGTGAATGCCAAGGTTTATTCTCAGTGGGCCACATAGAATCAATAGCATATCTCTTATTACCTCCCTCAGCGGCTAATGTCAATAGTTTAGTCTTGCCATCACCATCTCTTTGCTGATGATGTTCCCTAAATGCTTGCTGAACTAGAGGATCATGACTGATACCTATGAATCTCATACAATCCACCCTATCTACTGATATTCCAGCGGCCCCTTGATCACTGAGTCTTACCGTCCAAGATGTTAACTGTTCTCCCATTCTTTGGGGGCATCTACTCAAAATGTCTGTGACCTCTTGTGAAAAATCTTCCTGAATTTCCCTCATAACTGAATTGTCACCTTGGGTTTCTGTCCTCCTTTGTATGGGATGAACATCTGTCTGAGCATTTGACCATCTTTTATTCTATATGCGAGGGACATCCTGAACCTTAGTAGTGTTTTGTGCCTCAGCCCCTGATGTTGTCTCATTTTCTCTTCACTCCTTTTCCCTGCCACCATGGCAAGGATAAAGCAAGCAGTCAGGCTGGACCTGGGCTAAGTTGAAATGCACTCTTGGCTTATTTGGCCTCCTGTTGCTTCTAGCCACGTTAACTGAAAAATTCCCTTTTAAGTCAGTAGACTCTTGAGCAACAGTTTGTTCTGCTATCTGAGATTCCCCTTCTTGCTGTGGTGTAGAAGTGCGCCAATTTCTTTCACTTAATCTCAATCTTTCATATACCAGCTAGTAGGCAGATAACACTATCCGGCTTTGCCAAGATAGTGATGCCCCTGACTGAATTCTAACCTCTTGTAAACATCTTTCCAAATCCATGGGATCTCCTCTCTGTAGCCTAGGTTCCCAGTTTTCACAGAGTCCGGCTCTTTTAGCCCATTCCTTTGATAGGGAGGAATAAAATGGATCTTCCCACCCTGGAACATTCCTGTCTTCCTCTGAAGTTCTTCTGCTTCTAAATAGAGATCTTATACCTAGCAATCCCATCCACCTAGTCACCAGAATTCATGACTTCAAAGATAACCGTGAATATGCCTGAATGGTCCAGAATCGCAGCATATAAGGAATTCTCTAAGAAGAAGGCAGAGGAGTTAAAGCATTTGTTGAAACTCAAAAGTAGCAGACCCAAGGACCAGTGTCCCCAGTTCAACATCCTGGCAAGAACCTTCCAATAGTGACTAGGAGGCTACAGAAAAACATTATGGCAGCAAGCCAGGCCATACTGGTGCTTCCCCCCACTAATGCCAGGGCAATCCAGCAAGAGGATCACCCACTGGCCTCAAGCCCCTGCTCAGCACTCTTTGGTCTCAATGTGGATCAGTCCTGCTTTTTTTGTAGCACCTGCCGTTGTTGCCACTGCTTCTGCCACTGTGTTCCAGCTAGCTGACTGCTTCCTTTCTCCTTCAGCTCTTAACTGCTCTCACCAACTGCCTCCACAACTGCCTCCTAGCTCTGCTCCAAGAGTTCAGCAAGCTCCTCCCACCACAGGCTTCCATTGGATCTAGTCCTAGCCACTCCCCCCAGGACACTGTGACCCCCACCCCTGA
This sequence comes from Trichosurus vulpecula, assembly GCF_011100635.1. Lineage (NCBI taxonomy): Eukaryota > Metazoa > Chordata > Mammalia > Diprotodontia > Phalangeridae > Trichosurus > Trichosurus vulpecula. Next base: position 209,008,523 of record NC_050573.1, read on the forward strand.
AGCACACTTATATGGGTGGGGAAGATATTTACACTGGGTCAAAGGGTATGAACACTTTTACGGCCCTTTGGGCATAGTTCCAAATTTTTCTCCAGAATGGCTGGATCAGTTCACAACTCTACTAGCAATGTAACAGTGTTCCAATTTTCCCACATTCTCTCCAGCATTTATCATTTTCCTGTTTTGTCGTTTTAGCAAATCTGACAGGAGAGATGTGGTAACTGAGAGTTGTATTGATGTGCATTTCTCTAATCAGTAGTGATTTTGAGCATTTTTCATATGCCTATAGATATTTTTAATTTCTTCCTTTGAATAGTGCCTGTTTATATCCATTGACTATTTCTCAATAGGGGAATGACTTGTATTCCCATAAATTTGGCTCATTTCCCTGTATATTTTAGAAATGAGGGCTTTATCAGAGACACTAGTTGCAAAGATTTTCTCCCAATTTTCTGCTTCCTTCCTAATCTTTGTTGCCTTGGCTTTGTTTATATAAAAAAATTTCGATTTAACATAATAAAAACTATCCATTTTGCACTTTGTAATGCTCTCTATGTCTTATTGTGTCATGGATTATTTGCTTTTCCATAAATCTGATAGGTAAACTATTCCTTGCTCTCCCAAACCTCCAATAGTATCAGCCTTAATTCCTAAATCATGAATCCATTTTGAATTTATTTGGGTATATTGTGTAAGATATTAGTCTATGCCTGGTTTCTGCCCTTCTGTTTTCAAATTTTCCCAACAGTTTTTGTGAAATAGTGAATTCTTAGCCCAGAAGCTGTATTCTTTGGGTTTATCAAAGAGTAGACTGCTATAGTCATTGCTGTCTATTTCTTCTGTAACTCCCTTCATTTCTCCTCTAAGAATTTGCCTGGTATACCACTTGCTGAATATATGTTAAATAATGATATTGCTTCATTGTTTATGGTGCCTTTTAGCAGGATGTAGTGTCCTTCCTTTTCTTTTTTAATTAGATCATTCTTTGCTTTTGCTTTGTCTGAGATTAGGATTGCTACCCCTGCTTTTTTTATGTTAGCTGAAGCACAGTATATTCTTCCCCAGGCTTTTACCTTTACCCTGTGTGTATCTCCCTCTTTCAAATGTGTTTCTTGTAAACAGCATATTGTAAGATTATGGTTTTTAATCCATTCTGCTATCTGCTTCCATTTTTTGGGAGAGTTCATTCCATTCACATTCAAGGTTATTATTGCTATCTGTGTCTCTTTCTCCATCCTATTTTCCCCCTGTTTATTCTTTTATTTTTTCCTTTCCCTTTCCAATCCTCAACAGAGTTTTACCTTTTAATGTCCCTCTTGAGTTTTGTATTTGGATATCAAATTTTCCATTGAGCTCTGACCTTTTCATCAGTAAGGTCTGGAATTTCCTTATTTCATTGAATGTCCATCTCCTTGCCTGGAATATTATGCTCAGTTTTGCTGGGTGGTTCATCCTTGGTTGTAGTCCGAATTCCTTTGCCTTTCGGAATATCACATTCCAATTTCTTCTGTCATTTAAGGTAGAAGATGAAGGATCCTTTGTGATCCTGACTGAACTTCCAATGTATTTGAATTGTTTCTTTCTAGCTGCCCACAGTATTTTTTCCTTGACCTGTTCGTTCTGGAATTTGGCTATAATATTTCTTGGAGTTTTCAATTTGGGATATTTTTCAGGAGGTGATCAATGGATTCTTTTGATGATAATTTTAACCTCTGGTTCTAAGACCTCTAGTCAATTTTTCTTAAGGATTTCATGGAAGATACTGTCTAGGCTCTTTTTTTACATTATATCTTTTAGGTAGACCAATAATTCTTAGATTGTCTCTCCTGGAACTATTTTCCAGGTCAGTTTTTTTTCCAATCAGATATTTCACATTTTCATTTTTTTCATTCTTTAGATTTTGTTTGACTGATTCTTGATATCTTACAATCAGTAATTTCTACTTGCCCAATTCTAATTTTTAATGTTTTGTTTTCTTGCTTTATCTTCTCTATCTCCTTTTCCATTTAGTTGATTTTACTTTTCAATGAGACATTTTCTCAATTTATATTCTGAATTTCCTTAACCATTTCACCGATTTTACCTTTTAAAGAATTGTTTTCCTCATTGAATTGTTTTTCCATTTTTTCCATTTTTTTCTTTTACCTCCCTAATTTGTTTTTTAAAGTCCTCCTTGAGTTCTTCCAGGAATGTTTTTTGGTCTGGAGACCAGTTCACTTTCCCTTTTGAGGTTTCAGATGTGGGTGTGGAGTCCATACTGTCCTCTTCTGAATTGGTATTTCGCTCCTCCCTGTCTCCATAATACGAATCAATCATCTTAGGATTCTTAGCATGTTTTTTCATGTAGTTTTTTTTCCTCCTGGCTTCTAAATTGGATCTGTGTTTCTGAGGCTCAAGGGGCTCTCTCCCAAGTTTCTTCTGTTGAAATCTGTGGACCTGCTCCCTGGCTTTATGTTCTGTGGCCTCTGGTTTTGTGAGGTGTGGGAGAGGGGTGGTCTGGCTGCTGGAGGTCTCCTCTTCCCCAGGACTGTCCTACAGCAGGGGTGGTCTCAGCTGTTTTCTGTGCTGGTGCCTGCAACTTCCCCTGGCTATGTAAAGCCATGTCTGGGTTCCTCACATTGATGTTAGTTAGCTCCACACCCTGGGGCTTAGTTACTCTTGTTCTGCTGAGGTGAGGGCTGCTGGGACACCTCTCTTCCTGCACTAATCTCCTTCTACCACCACAGGAAAGGCTCTCTTACCCATTTCTTTGTACTGAAGACTGCTTCTGGCTCCTCTGTTTCTCCTGAGGTATTATTCTCTGGGTTTATTCAAGGGAGGGATAAGAGCTGTTTTACCTGCACATTATGGCTCCTGAAATTTCAAGAAGGTGCATTTCAAACCTTTAGACTGTGGGTGGGGGGGGGGGGGGCTCTGGGCTAGCTGCTTCTGTGGCCACTGGCTCTGTGCTCCACTACAACAGACTCCCATCCTGGGCTGAGAGGCCTGGGGCTCAATCATGGCAGTAGCCGGTACTTCGGCCCTGGGACTGTTCCTGCTCTGGTGTTTTGCTCACCCAGAGCTCTCCCCAACCCACATGCTGGTTGGATTCATCTGCTGTTCCCTGATCATTTGCTCTGGTGCTGTTCCACATGCCTGGTGCTCCTAACCCTATCAGTCTAGTAGTGGCTTCTAACTCTCTCAAATCTGCTCAGATTCACTTTTTTAGACATCTGACAGAATTTGTGAGAGAGCTCTGGTAGTTCCTTCCTTTCACAGTGACATCTTGACTCAAAATCCCCATGTGATTTTCTTGACAAGGATGTTGAAGTGATTTGCCAGTTCCTTCTCCAGTGGATTAAAAAGGACAGAGGTTAAGTGACATGCCCAAAGTCATACAATCAGTAAGTGTCTGAGGCTGTATTTGAAGTCATGTCTCCTATATAATAGTCCCAGCACTCTATCCACTGAGTGACCCAACTGCCTCCTAATACATCTATACCTTTAGGCACCAAGTGGCATGACCTTTGTGACAAAAACTAGATGCTAGAAGAAAAGCTTAAACTATGACTAAAATTATGGACATCTTTCCATGATACCATGTTTTTTTTCTCTGTACTTTTTCATGTCTATCTTTCTCTAGAAGCATGTAGGTAGCAAAGCATTACTGGGTTTGGAGCAAGAAAGACCTAAGTTGAAGTGTAGCTTCAGAAAATTTTACAACCCATAGGACCCTGTACAAATCACATCATCTCTTGTCAATCTCCGTTTCCTCAGCTCTAGAATGTGGATAATAGTAGCACCTACCTCTCTTAATTATTGTGCAGATGAAATGAGATAATTTTATAATGAATTTATCACAGTTCCTGGCACATAGTAGGAATAAATTCAGTCTTCATCAATCCATCAAAAAGAATTTATTTAAGCACATTCTGTTTCAAGAATTTTATTAGGTACTGAGAATGCTAAATGTTTTTTTCCTTCCTATCTCTCTTTTTGATACACACACACACACACACACACACACACACACACACGTTTATATATCATTTTAACACTGTTATTTCCAAATATGTGAAATCAACATTAAGAGTCATAGAGTGACAGAGCTAAAATTTTCTTTAAAGGTAATTTAATCCCAACCATTAGAGAAGAAAGCAGACATTCAACATATTGTAGCTATTTGCCTGAATTCATATAACTAATTAATGAAAGAGTGGCAACTAGAACCAAGATATCCTGATTTTCAGACCTCAGCTATTTCAGCAGATACGATAATTGAGAATAGACCAGTACATACACTAGGTATTTTTAAATGTGCATCCTCTACTTTTCTGGTGATGGGAAATTTTGTCTTGTGAGATAGTCCATTGCTGATTTCAGAAAACACTTAATAAATGTTTAATTTAGTAAACTGATATGTTTCATTCCAGACATTCCACCCATTAGCCCTTGTTAAATACAGAATACAGCTTATTCCTCTCTTATCTGTTGATCTATCACATATAATAAGACACTTAGCATGTTCCCAAGAAGGTTTCACTTTTCTAAGCCAAAAACATTCCTAATCCTACAACATATACTCACAAGAAAAGATTTCAAGTCTCCATTTCCCCCTTATTATCTTCCTCTGAAGGTGAACAAATTACCTTTAACAAGTAGGAACCAGACTTCATGCAATGAATTTGGTACATCCTGGCCAGGACAGAGTGGCAGACATATCTTCCCTCACCTCCATTCTACAATGTAGTCAAGGACTTCCATTTAATAAAAATAGGTGCTTTGCATGTTACCTTGAATGTTGTTGGTAGTTAATAAAATTGTGTTGAATTGAATGGAGGGAAATTCAATATGTCTGAAGTAATCAGGATTTTTTTTTCTTGACATTTTATTTGTTAATCCATAAGGAGTGAAGCCTTCAGAAATTTCCCAGCTTTCTTTAGAAATAGTGCTATATAGGTACACCTCTCTTACCCTTTATTTTGCCATTGATTTATTTTAACCTTAAGAGCAAGACTTCTTTTATCGCTACTTTATTTAAATATTTGAGATTCGTCCCATCATTGCAGCCTGTTGGGAGTTTTCTCTCTGTCATTGATCACATTAGCTATACTTTTGTGATTTATATCACCCACAAATTTGACAAGCATGTCATCTATTACTGTATATAAGTTAGTTATTAGATGTTAAACAAGATGAGGTCAACGAGTGATCATTGTGGCATTTCAATAGCTACTTCCATGGGAGATACCACTGTTCTGTTAGCATCCAGTTGTCAATCAGTGAAATAGTCATCAAACAATAAAAGAGAGAGAGAGAGAGAGAGAGAGAGAGAGAGAGAGAGAGAGAGAGAGAGAGAGAGAGATGATTGATAAATAAAACAGCAAGAAACAAAAAAATCTTTCCCTTTCTTCTAGGTCCAAAATATGGTTGTTGGGAAGATAGGTTTTCATTCCTTACTTTCCATTCTCTTTTCTCATATAAGCTATAGACCTTAATTGTTTCTTCACCATTTGATACTTTGGTTTCATTCATTCAAAAAAAATGTATAAAGTATCTTTAGCATGCAAGGTTGATGCAAAGAAATACAGAATGCAGAGTCTAGTATTATGCTAAGATGCAGCATAACTCCTCACATTTACATAATGTTCTCTTTTAATAAGTTAATTTATTTATTTTTAGTTTTCAACATTCACTTTTGTAAGTATTAAATTTTTTCTCTCTCCCTCCACATTCCCTCTCCAAGATATCATGCAATCTGATATAGGCTCAAAATATACAATTCTTTTTTTCTATTTTATCACTTTTATTTAATATTTTAGTTTTCAACATTGATTTCCACAAGATTTTGAGTCACAGATTTTCCCCCCATTTTTACCCTCCCCCCATTCCAAGGTGGAATATATTCTGATTGCTTCATTCCCCAGTCAGCTCTCCCTTCTTTCACTCCATTCTCCCCCCTCCCATCCCTTTTCCCCTTACTATCTTGTAGGGCAAGATAGATTTCTATGCCCCATTATCTATATATCTTGTTTCCCAGCTGTATGCAAAAAACCCTTTTTTTTTAAGCAACTTCTTTTAAAACTTTGAGTTCCAAATTCTCTCCCCTCTTACCTTCCCTCTTGCCCTAGGAAGGCAAGCAATTCAACATAGATCACACATGGATCATTATGTAAAACACTTTCACGATGTTCATGTTGTGAAAGGCTAACTGTATTTCATTCCATCCTATCTTGTCCCCCTTTATTCAGTTTTCTCCTTTGACCCTGTCCCTTTTCAAAAGTGATTGCTTTTGATTACCTCCTCCCCACTATTTGCCTTCCCTTCTCTCATCCCCCTTTTTATTCCCTTCCCTTTACTTTCCTGTGGAGTATTGAATCTGGTGAGAGTAAAATTCACTCATTCCCCCTCACCTGCCACTTTTTCCCTTACAACAGAACTGCTTCTTCTTGCCATTTTTATGTGAGATAATTTACCCCATTCTATCTCTCCATTTCTCCTTCTATCAATATATTCCTCTCTCACCCCTTAAATGTATTTCAATTTTTAGATATCATCCCTTCATATTCAACTCACCCTGTGCCCTCTGTTTATATTCCCTTCAACTACCCTAATACTGTGAAAGGTCTCATGAATTACACACATCATCTTTCCATGTAGGAATGTAAATGTAACAGTTCAACTTTAGTAAGTCCCTTATGAATTATCTTTCCTGTTTAGCTTTTCATGCTTCTCTTGATTCTTGTGTTTGAAAGTCAATTTTTCTATTCAGCTCTGGTCTTTTCACTGAGAAAGCTTGAAAGTCCTCTATTTCATTGAAAATCCATAATTTGCCTTGGAGCATTATACTCAGTTTTGCTGGGCAGGTGATTCTTGGTTTTAATCCTAACTCCTTTGACCTCCAGAATATCATATTTCAAGTCCTTCCATCCCGTAAGGTAGAAGCTACAAGATCTTGTGTTATTCTGATTGTGTTTCCACAATATTCAAATTGTTTCTTTCTGGCTGCTTGCAATATTTTCTCCTTGATCTGGAAACTCTGGAATTTGGCTATAATATTCCTAGGAGTTTTCTTTTTTGGGATCTTTTTTTTCAAGAGGCCATCAGAAGAGTCTTTCGATTTCTATTTTATCCTCTGGCTCTAGAATATCAGGGCAGTTCTCCTTGATGATTTCTTAAAAAATGATGTCTAAGCTCTTTTTTGATCATGGCTTTCAGGTAGTCCAATAATTTTTAAATTTTCTCTCCTGGATCTATTCTCCAGGCCAGTGGATTTTCCAATGAGATACTTCACATTGTCTTTCATTTTTCATTCCTTTGGTTCTGTTTTATAATATCTTGATTTGTCATAAAGTCATTAGCTTCCACTTGTTCCAATCTAATTTTTAAGATAGTATTTTCTTCAGTGGTCTTTTGGACTTCTTTTTTCATTTGGCTAATTCTGCCTTTCAAGGCATTCTACTCCTCATTGACTTTTTGGAGCATGTTTGACATTTAGGTTAGTCTGTTCTATAAGGTGTTATTTTTTTCAGTATTTTTGGGTCTCCTTTAGAATGTCGTTGACTTGTTTTTCGTGGTTTTCTTGCATCACTCTCATTTCTCTTCCCAATTTTTCCCCCTACTTCTCTTACTTGCTTTTCCAAATCTTTTTTGAGCTCTTCCATGGCCTGAGATCAATTCATATTTTTCTTGGAGGCTTTTGATGTAGGCTCTTTGACTTACTGACTTCTTTTGGCTGTACATTTAGATCCTCTTTGTCACCAAAAAGGAATCTAGAGTTTCAGTTTGAGTCTACATTTGAGTCTGAGTTTATGTTCGCTGTGTGTTCATGTTCCCAGTCAACCACTTGACCTTTGAGTTTTTTTGTCAGGATATACAGCCCTGTGTAGTAGAGAGTACTTTGTCCCAAGCTTCTGGGTCCAAGCACTGCTGTTTTCCAAGCTACTTCTCCAGCATCACCCAAGGCTCTGTCACTGCAGCACTCCTCCTCCCCCAAGAACCGCCAACCAGGACTTCAATACAGATCCAAGCAAGGCACAGCAAGAGAATCTGCCTTTGTGCCCACAAAGTGCTCATTGCACTCCTGCTCTGATCTGCAGCTAGATTCCTCCCACCATGTGAGCCAGGGACTGGGGAAGTAGCTCTGGAAGCAGTCTCAGGAGTTTCCTGCTGCTGCCACCATCACCACCACACCACTTCTGCCACCCCCAGGGCTGGTGGCCAGACTGGTCTCAACTCAATCCCACAGTATCCCCCAACCTGCTCTTTGGGCATTTGTAGGTTGAGAAGTCTGGTAACTGCCACAGCCCATTGTATCATGGCCCCAAGTCCTGTTCTGACTGGGTGACTCCAGGTCTGGTCTATCCTGGTGCGGCCCACACTGGGGTGCATTCCACTCCCAGCACCATGCAATAGACCCTTTCTGGTGACCGTCTAGGCTCTCCTGGGCTGGAGACCTGTTTCCCTTTGCTGTTTTGTGGGTTCTACAGCTCTAGAATTTGTTCAGAGCCATTTTTAACAGGTGTATGGAGGGATTGGTGGAAGAGCTTAAGCAAGTCCCTGCTTTCCAGCCATCATCTTGGCTCTGCCCTGCTACATATACATTTCTATTAAAAACATTTTCACATTAGTCATGTTGTATGGAAGAATTTGAATGAATGGGAGTAACTATGGCAAACAAAAACATAAAACAAAACAAACAAACAAACAAAAAAGAAAATGGTCTGCTTCGATCTGCATTCAGACTCCATATTTCTTTTTCTGGATGTGGATGGCAGTTTCCATCATGAGTCTATTGGAATTGTTTTATGTCCTTGCATTGCTGAGAAGAGCTAAGTCTATCAAAGCCAGTCATCACATGCTTTGGCTGTTACTATATACATTGTTCCTTTGCTTCTGCTCACTTCACTCAGCATCAGTTCATATAATTCTATCCAGGTTTTTTTCTGAAGTCTTCCTGTCCATCATTTCTTATAGCACAATACAATTACATTACATTCATATACCACAACTGGTTCAGCTATTCCATAACTGGTGGACATACCCTCAATTTCCAGTTCTCGGCCACCACAAAGAGAGCAGCGATAAATAATTTTGTACACGTGGGTTCTTTTCCCATTTTCATGATCTCTTGGGGATACAGCCCTAGAAGTGGAATTGGTTGGTCAAAGGTTATGCACATTTTTATAACCCTTTGGCCATAGTTCTAAATTGCTTTCCAGTTCACAACTCCACCAACAATAAATTTGCATTCAAATTTTCCCACATCTTATCCAACATTTATCATTTCCCTGTGTTGTCATGTTAGTCAATCTGATAGTTGTTATGTGGTACCTCAGAGTTGTTTTGATTTGCATTTCACTAATAAATAGTGATTTAAAGCATCTCCATGTGTTATAGTGTAACCCTGGGATATGCAGAAAAATTCCACCTGGTTTCAACAAATGCTAGACAGAACCACTAGGACCCCAGTTCAGCAACAGGTAGTTTCAGACCCCTACACTGTCCAGCTACCAGCACCTGAAGTCTCAGCACACAAAGCCAGTGACCTGGCCACTGGTCCCCAGCATAAGAAGCTTGGAAGAGCATCCCCTGTGTTCCAGAAGGAGAGCTCAACTTTAAAAGCCAGGAAATAGGCCAATATCATGAATAAAATGTAGAAACAGCCAATAACCATAGATCCTTTCTGTGGGGACAGGTAAGATTAAAACACAAATTCAGAAGTAAACAAATTGTCAATATGCCCACATCAAAAAACTCAAAGGGGAATATGAATTGGTCTCAATCCCAGAAATCCTTCTTAGAAGAAGTGAAGATAGATGATAAAAGCCAAATAGCATAGGTAGAAGAAAAAATGGGAAAAGAAATGAGAGGCATGAAAGAGTCAACAGCTGGAGAAAAGGAAGGACAAAAATGGCTGAAAAATAACTCCTTAAAATATACAATTGACTGAGGTGGAGCTATGATGTCTGAGTGAAAGCAGGGACTTACCTGAACTTTTCCACAAACTACTTCAAGTACCTCTAAAAAGTGAATCAGAACAAATTTTAGAATGGCAGATTCCAGAAAGAGACATACCATGGCACATTTCCAGCCCAAGACAACCTAGAAGGTCAATAGGAAGCATCTGTTGCAGCTGGATGGGAGAGGAGCATAGTCTAGTACACAGGCTACACCAGTGCACACATGACCATAGCAAGGCCAGAGTAGAAAACAGCAGACTGATTCACTAGCAGCAGTGCCAATTCCCAGACCTCTCAGAGCAGGAGGGACCTCCAGACACTACTGATGAAAAAGTCAGAGCTCAATGGAAAATCTGATCTTCAAATACAAGACTCAAGAGAGGCATAAAAAAGGTTAAGAGAAAGAAGAAGAAAAAACATGTTATTCAATAAGGGCAAACTATTTGCATCCTTATGTGGGAGGATGATACTTACAAATCTTGAGGATTGTATATTTGTTATGACATTTAAAAGGGATATACACAGACAGAGAGTATGAGTATAAATTAATTGATGTGATGATAAAAAATCTAATTAAGATGTTCAAAGGGATTATAATGGGAGATGAGGAAAAGAGGAGGCACAAAAGAGTGAATTACATCACATGAAGAGAGATAAAAATATATAAAGGGAAAGAAAGGAGGGATATGAACATTGTTTGAACTTTACTCTCATCAGATTTGGTTCAAAGAGGGAATAACATACTCAGTTAGGTATAGAAATCTAACTTTTCTTACAGGCAGTAGGAGGGAAAAGGGGAAAAAACCGGTGGGGTGATTAAAAGGGAGGGAAGGCAAAGTAAGGGGAAAGGGTAAGATTAGAGGTGTCCTGACAGGTAAGGAATATTGAGGAAGGCAGTGGTCAAAATCAAAACTCTTTTAAGGAGGGGAAGGGAGAAGAAGAAATAAAAGCAGAAATGGGGGTGGGGGTAGGGCGTAGAGAAAGACAGAAATGGTAATATTAACTGCAAATGTGAATGGGATGAACCCTCCCTTAAAATGGAGTTGGATGGCAGAATGGATTAAAAACCATAATCTTACAATATGTTGTTTACAAGAAACACATCTGAAACAGGGGGATACACAGGATAAAGGTAAAAGGCTTGAGTAGAATATATTATGCCTATACTATTTCATAATATCCAGGTACAGAGTGATGGTACCCCCACTGTTCTCTGCCCTCAACAGACCTCACCTAGAATAAAATGATTAATTGTTTTGATACCATGATCTAATAAGAACATTGCAAAACTGGAGAGTGTTCATAGGAGAAAAATCAATGCAGAGAAGTATCTTAGGGTCTTGAATCCATGACATCTGAGGAGAGGTTCAAAAAAATATTCATCAAAAAAAATCTTCATTTTTTCCCCAGGAGAATTGTGTTGTAGAGGAGAGATTCAACACATTCTAAATGGACCAAGAAGACAGAATGAAAAACAATGTGTAGAAGCCACAAGGAAGCAAATGCTGTCCTGATTTGAAAGGGAAAAAAGTAAGAACAACAACAAACACAATGAAAATAATAAAATCCTAAACAAACAGCCCCAAAGTGGCCTGATCTGTCTTGAAAGGTCATGGGGGACCTCCCTTCTTAAAGATCTTCAAAACGAGACTGAATAACACTTGTTGTAACTGTAATAGTGGAAAATCTTTTATATAAAGTTTGAAAAGATTATTTACTGAGACCTCTTCTAACTATAAAATTCTGTTACCTGTGATTCCAGCAAAAAAAAAAAAAAAAATATATATATATATATATATATATATATATATATATATATATATATGTTCCTAATGAAGCCTTCCCTGATTCACTATATTAAGAATGATCTTTTCATTTGTAGCTCCCATAACATTTTATTTGTACCTGACATAGTTGCCAAGCAGAGATTCAACTCCAGGTACTCTGACTTCAAAACCAAAGATGTTTCCAAAACACTATATCATGGACACGGAAGCCAAAGGATCTCTTTCAGTCATCAGCTTCATTAATAAAAATACAGTGTCTAGTAGAAGGAATTATTGCTCTCATTTTGCTTCTGGGTGATTACATATTGTATGTTATGTCCAATTTGGGGTAAACCATGTAAAATGACTGCTAACAAATTGCATGTGATAAAAGGAGGGTGATGAATATAGGGTTCAAACAGCCATCGAATGAAATGATTCATTGAAGTGAATGGAAGTGTTTTATCTATAAAATAGAGGGATATAGGGCGATATATGATGTTGATCTTCAAATTTCTTTTTTTTAATATTTATTAGTTTATTTTTAGTTTACAACATTCATCTTAACAATATTTTGAGTTTTAAATGTTCTCCCACTTCTTCCCATGCCAGTGTAATATCAATTAAGTTGGGACTTTTCCACTGTTTTAGAGTGCTAAATTAATTATGTCTCTTTGGTTGAGTCTTACTAGGTGCTAAACCCAATGTCCAAACCCCTAATTACTAGGTGCTATGCCTATGTGGGCTTAAAGCACTCAGGGTCCTAAGGGGAGCTGCTAAGACCAGAGCCAATAGTAGGAGCCTAAGTTGTGGTCACTCAGATGACATTTGATGATGGCTAAAGAGTGTATAAAAAGAGAGAATAGAACTATTTGCTGGAGGCTCTCACTCTCAGAGGAGTGTTGGCTCTGGGCAGCTGCTGTAAGAGCCTCCCGGCTCGTCAACCCAGATGGTTTCTTGGTAACTATGAATTGTATTTTGTCTGTTTATAATGTATGTTTGTAATTTGTTTGTACTCTCTCTGAATTTCAGGATGCTGGTTTTTTCCCCTGAACTAAGTGAACGATGTTTGTATGTTGGATTGAAATATGATTGTTCACCCCTTAACATTACTTTCCTTAGTAAAGCAGATCAAAGGACCTGCACTGGCAGCATTCTTGTTGTTGGGCTTGTGTTGGTATTTCACTCCCACAACAGCTGCTAGCCAATTGTTGCAACAAATAGTGTAGTTGGGTAGGATCTACAGATTAAAAAGAAAGTATGGCATTTTGGGGTACTGAGATGGTGGTTGAATGTTTCCCAGTTTTTGGATTGCTCTTTGTACTTGTTCTGGCTATGGTTCTGTGGAGCACCAGGGGGAACAAAGGCCTGAAGGAAAAGAGGCCAGTGGCAATGATGAGATTGGTTGCCTGAGAGCATGGGCTCTGGGACACAACCCCTCCTTCCCTCTCCCCATAATACTAGCACTCCACAGTTGACTTCATCTTTCCCCTTCCTCATTTCCAGGATTTGAACTCCTGAAAAGTTACGGAATTTTTAAAAATAATCACATGTGAAAATTTTAACTATCTCCAAATGACTGCTTCAAAGGATTACAAGTAGTGAGAAATACCTGCATTGACTGGAGTAACTGTTTGGAAGTATATCCATAAAATTCACATTAAATTTTCAGCAACAATAAAAATTCTAAAGAGAGTTGATATTCATTATTTTGAAGTAGTTTTGTGCCAGAGACCTTTATAAGGAAGTATAAAATTAATATATATTATTTTCAAAAGTAACAGACCCAAACAGCAGTAGACAACTATACGTAAAGTACGAGTTCAGGTCATTCATCTCCATTCTTTGTGCTTACTGGCACCCATAGGTATGTGGATATGTTGGATGTATGTATGTATATGTTTCTTTATCTCTTTTTTGTTTTTTTTTGTTTATTCATTAGCACACCTTTTGGGTCAACTTAGGAAAATTAATTACATATCATAATTTCACTTCGTAGGTGCTCCCCAACTCAAATCTAAACTAAGGCCTTCCATCTAATATTAGCTAGAAAACTTCTAAAAGGAATATCATATTTCATTACCTAATGTAGTCAAAATTAGTCTTGAGCTAAGATTCCAATGAAGTCATGTTATTTGGTGTATTAATATAACTACTAATTTTTAATTGTCATGCTCTTCATAAAATATTTATTCTCAGAGTCCAATTTAAGGCAAGTTTAATAAAGTTTAAATGATAAACATATTGATAAAATCACAGAGGAGATTCTCAAGAGGTCTTTTAGATGAATCTCTGGCCTCTGGCATATGTACACCAGAATTATGTGAAATAAGGATGTTTCAAAATTATTATTAAGCTCTTTATAGCATGTATTGATGAATGATACCATTATTTAATGAATCTTATAGCAAAGTGTTTCTTTTATCTTTCTATATCTATATCTATATCTATCTGCCTAGATAGATAGATATAGACTTTAATTTCCTCTCATCTTTACCAGCCCCTCATTTTTGAGATGCGTGAAAGAGGACAACCTATTAATATCATTCATGTGACAAATAGCTTGAAAAAAGAAATTCTTTGTATACTAAAAAGTACTTATTCAATAAAGCTTTATATTTCTCCATTTCTCTTCTGCCATCCTAAAATAGATACATACTAGTCAGAAAAGAGTGGAGATTTGCATGAATTAGAGTTAATGAAATTTTATTTGTAAAAAGCTCCCTGACAAGTCCTGTTCCCCTAAACATGCCTAGTTTTAATACATAAAGAGATATTATACCAGGTTATGTGGTGATTTGTGGGAAACCCTTTACTTGACCTAGAAACACTTTCTCTTATCTGTTTGATATTTGACTTGTATTGAACTTCACTTGTTGGGCTATACTTTTAGTTTTGTCTTCCTGCTGAATGCCCACAGTCATTGCTACTCGTCACATCTGTGACTCATTCAGGAGAGAGTAGTAGTGGTCAAGAAATGTCTACAGTTACAGAATATGTGCAAGTTGAAATTGTTTACCTAGAATGACATACAATGACTTAAAGTAATGGAATAGGGTAAATTTTATGCATTCTTTGAACCATATTCTTTTGATATGCCTAGTGTTAAGTTATTGTTAAAGCTGACATTAGTTTACTAATATTGATTTTACCTACAGCATAGGATTTTATGAATGCACTATTTAAAATACACCATTCTTAACCATTCTTCAGTTATGTCTTTTGACTGCTTTTTATCTTAAAATTTGTATTTTGTAAATTGATAACAGACCTCTGTAGCAGACAACAAAATGCTACCATATCTCTTTTAATAAGAATACATTTTCTGGTTGGAGAAGTAGTGGTATGGACACTCTCCTAGCCTTGGCAAACCAGCCAGTTTAAAAACTCCTGACTTTATGTGGGAGATCTTTTATATGTCCTTAGGTGACCAGGATTCAATATCTATAGGATGAGAGGTTTCCAGTAAGTCATCAAATATTTATTAAATACATACTATGTGTCATACACTGTATTAAGTGCTGGATATTCAAAGAAAGGCAAAAGAGAGTACTTGCCCTCCAGGGGCTCACAATTTAATAGGAAGTTACATCACTAAACCAATGGGTTAATAAAATTTTGGTGACAGCTTCCTTGTATTTTAGGAAAATAACCTCCAAACCTACCTAGGGGAGATGGGCTGTGATTCTCTCCTTTACCTCTCAGACAACCTAATTCTGTTGTCTTTGGTCTCTTAGAGTCAAAGCTATACATGTCACCTCCAAGAAAACCCTCAAATCCTCTCTGAATCTGTTTATTTCTGAACCTGTTTCTCATTTGTGCCTTCTTCCTAGACTACAACAGGGTACCATTTTTTTCTAAATTTCACTGTCCTCAGGACAGACATGCTTTTTGCCTATGAACCTTTTTTCCAGAATCTGCATTTGCTAAGCAAGGGAATATGCTCTTGGCTAAGCTCATTTATCTTCATTTGATAAAAAGCTAGATCTATATCTGCAAATATATACATATATAGATTCAAATGCATTATATATACATCAATATCAATCAATATGTATCATTCTAAATATATATCTATATAAAATTTATATTTCTCTTCTAGCTCAATGTAACATAAAGTAAAGGTAGAATTATTTCTAGCTTTTTATAGATAGAATGTTTGGGACTGGCCTAAGTACAGAGTATTTTTGATGTGACTTCTCTCTTGGTAGAGTCTGGGCAACCTGCTTATTAGAAAATTGTTATGAAGTGTAAAGGAAGTAAAGAGATATTCAGGTATATTTAAACATTCTGTAACTGGTTCCAGTCTTCCAAATATGTGGTTAAGAGAAGACTCCTCAGTTGGCCATATAGTTAGGATTTGGGGTGGCTTCAAAAAAACACTAGAAACCAGAGTCTAGGACATTTTTCTCTTTGGCTGCTCATTCTAGGTGGTTTTCTTTGACTTTTACATATTTAGTTTACAAATAATTACTTACTTTTGAAATAGATAGCATATAAATTAGAAAATCAAGAGATAAAGAGAGGGACCCAATGGAATTAATTAAAGATTAGAAGAAAATAGTTACATAAGTACATTAGGAATGCCATTTTGATCATTTTGTGGTAGACTGATTCAAAAGGGATAGATTTGTAATAGAGAACAATTAGGAGGCAAAATATGATGAAGGACAAATCAGGGTGTTAACTCTTTGGTTAGAGAGGAGAGAAATTCAAGAGATGTGATGGAGTTAGAAATGACAAAAATTTGTAATCCATTGGTTATGCACAGCAAGGGAAATTAATGTCATCACTAAGTTTTGTATCAGAGTGTCTGGGTGAATTCTGGTACCTTTGACAATGATAGGAAATCCTGGAAGAATCATGGACTCTTTTTCTTAGGGGAGGGGTAAGAAGATAACATATGAAATCTGTGATGTATATTACAACAAATTAATTCCTGTTTATTCTATTTGACTTAATATTTTCCAAAATGAAAAGGAAGGGGCAAGACTTATTCAATATTCTTATTCTTATTCAGTAGTCACTACTTAGGAGCACAGAAGCTTACCTTGGTGGGAGGTCAGCGAGTTAGCCTTGAGTTACCCTATCGGGGGGAGGGGATAGTGGTTAGACATGTGTGGTTGTTGAGGAGGAATTTTCTCAATAATGTTTGCATAGCTGATTCTTTGGATAAAAGGTTAGTATATAACTGTCATGAGTGGTTAATGCTCTTTGAAGATAATTGGTTATATTTTTGGTAGTGGAGGGAGTAGGTGTATTGAGTGTATGTCGGATAATAGAAGTGGGTAAATTTGTGTTGGAGATAAGCCCCAGGATTGTTTATCATGGTAAAAGTAAGATATGACCCATTTGTCCACCCTCAGACTTGTTAAAGTCACACTTTGAGAGTCAAACCACAGCCCCAGTAGGGGTTGGATCAACACTAAGCTCCAAAAGACCATGGCTTCTGATTTGAATATCTCCGTTGTCTGCCCCCTCCACCTTCAATCCATACTTTAGTACCTCATCACCCATTCCAGAGGATTTGGATACACCACACTGAGGCATGGTCCTATTTGCTACCTTTTTGATCTCTGGTATCTTTTATTTTTGCTAGCATGCAGCACCCAGTATTTGCATTCATATTTATAAGAAATTAAAATTATTCCAGAGAGAAATTATAATTTTCATAAACATGGTTATAACATTTAGTAATCCTTATAAAATTTCTCTGTTTTGTGTTGGATCACTGATTTATTTTTTGCCTTTATATCCAGATCCTTAACACATAGTAAATACTTAATAAATACTCTCTGTTTGCATTTGATTTAGAAACTTTAATCTACAAAGGACTTAAATAATCCCTTTGCCATTTAAAAAAAAATCCTGCCATTACAGACTTAGAAAATATTTTTCATTCATAATTCAGTTTCTTAAGCTTTGGCTAAATTGAGAAATGTTTAAGATTATTGGAGTGGTAGATAGGAAGCCTATATTCAAGTCCTGGTCTGATAACTAACTGTATGACCTTGGACAATCCCTTAGTTTCTCTGGCCTTTAATTTCCTCACCTGCAAAAGCAGAGGACTATACTGAATGGTTCTTATCTCTCTAAAATGCTTAAGGTTGTATTGTAATTATAACACAGAGAAGTTAAGCTAGTCATTGGGCAAGAAGGAGAAATGACAGATGGGCAGATTGAGTGCTCCACTGGTATTGTTAGGAAAACAAAATAAGACACATTGCCTTTTAAGTAGATCCTTTAGTGGAAAAAAATTATAGCAGGACATAGATGACAGTCACACTTGGTAAGCAGATATAGATGGGTTGTTTTCTGTTTTTTTACAAGAATTATCTAATTTGGTCATTTCACAGATCTATTTGAGTTTTTGAGCATACTTAAAATTCAGGGCTCTTTCACTTTAATGTAAAATCTGAGTACTAATATTGGAACAAGGTCAAGAAACTCCGATATCAAAATACTGTGTTGTTTTTTACCTAGAATTTTCTTTATAAATATTGTTTTATATTTGTTTGGGAGAGAACTTGATACTTTGACATTGGTCTTGCCAAAATATTTAGACTAATTTATGATAGATTTATTTTGTAATCAATGGGCCGTGTCACTATAATGATTTTTGGGTTGTGTTTGTATGTATGCATGTGTATGTGCATTTATGTATATGTGTGTATTTGTGTATAAATGTATATGTGTGCACATATGTATATATACAGATATATTTATATATGTATGTATATGTATGTGTATACACAGATAGATCTATACCATCTGTCCATCCATCCATCCACCCATATATATGTATACATACATACACATACATACATACATATACATACATACATACATACACGCACACACATACATATGTATTGTGTGTGTGTGTAATTTCATAGTCCTACCCTTCCTGGTATATACCCATCAATCATACTACAGTGCTGACTTATATTCTCTACACTTTGCCCGTAACTGAATTACTTAGCTGAAATCTTACTCAAAGTTTAAAATGCGATAAAAGTAATCAAATTCCTGTAGTCAAATTCTAACAGTGGTGAATAGATGGCACTAATTACCTTTTCTTATTATGCTACAAATGTAGTTTACTCCATCTTTATTCATGAAGAAATATCACACAGCCCACTGAGGGGAATGCAGGAGGATGTATTATGGGTTTATTTGCTTGCTGGTTTTATTTTCTTTCCATCAGTATGCAGGAGGACAAACAGCAATGAAGGAGTCTTGGTATGAACTAGCAGTGGATTTTGTATATAATATTGTCTTACTTTCATGAGTATTTATTGCTGAGTTTAACTTTTTCAGATAGTATCAGAACTCTTAAATGATGACAGGTTTTTATTTTGATTTTTTTTTTGTATGTGGTGAAGGAAGAGGTGTAGTTTCAACAAATAAAAACAGGGAAGAATTGGTAATTGTACCAAGAAATCCTTCCCAAAAAGATCATGAGTGAAACAAGGATGCCCATTATCACCATTATCATTCAATGTTATATTAGAAATCAGGAAGGTGATGCTCTGGCTTGGAAGGGAATTGGATTTAAGGGAGGGTTGTACAATGTCACCAGACTCACTTTCTCTTCTGGAGCCATCTTGGTCCAGTGGTGGGATCTAGATCAGAAGGACTGGAGATGGCTCAGGATAAGACACTCAGTGTTTCTGGCCAAAATAGAAACAATTGCTAATTATATTCACTCTGAGCCAATTAGGGGCCATACAATGACCAAGATAACAACAACTATAGTGACAATAATAACAATAACAGCAGCAGCAGCAACAACAAGAACAGCAACAACAATCCAAATGAATACTATACTATATGTATAGTAAGTGTGTAGGGTACCACTGAAAAAGAAATGCTTTGAGTGTGGGTGTGTGTGTATACATATATAGACCTGCACCAGTTATTTCATTTGTGTTGAGAACTCTCAATGTGAAAACTCCATATACATCAGCAACTCTTCTAAACCTTAAGTCTGTAGCTTGTCCAGTCTCAAGTCCCTGAGAGGTTGTCATTCAGTCAGGCAGATAGCCAAGAACAAGCATTTCATTGCTAATTGTGTACCAGGCTGGGTACTAAGCTCTTTAGATACAAAAATGGGAAAACATGTCTTATTCTCAATGAATTCCCACTCTAAGGAGGGAGACAACATAGAGATGGCGATATAACCTATTTGAACATAGTAGACGGATAGTAATCTCAGAGGGGAAGACACTGAACTCTTTATCTTTCCCCCAAATCTTCCCTCATTCCAAACTTCCTTATCACACTCAAAGACACTAAGATTCTCCCAACCCCCACTTATGCAACCTAGGTGTCAAACTCAGCTCTTTATTATTTCTTAATTTCCTACAGCATCTGTTGCCAAGGTTTGTTGATTTCACCCTTTCAATATCTCTCAAATATGGTCCTTTTGCCTCCAAATAATTATTCTTGTATGTATCCATTTTTCACATGTATCTCTGCCAAGAAAATCTGGATTCAGATTTTCTTATATTTTTCATTCTTTTAGAATCTTTTTTTTTCTTTTAGACTCAGTTATTGTGCTTCAAATTAGTTGCATAAGTGCTTTGCAAATTTTAAACTGGTAAATCAATAATCATTATTGCAATTGCCATCCCTGTCATCATTATCTCCTTATGAATTCTTTCCTAATCAGCCTAGTTTTCAGGGTATATGGGGTGTTCAGGGAAGAATGGCATCTCTGCTGTGAGGGATTGCTGAGCCCTTCTCAGAGGTGCTCATCCATTTTTGGTGTCCACCTTCAGCCAACCTGCAATTCCAAAATCAGATTGAGGGTGTTCGATAGCCTTCAACCACACTTGTGAGTTAGGGAGATGTCTACTGCAAGCACAGGATGACTTCCCACAGTGGAAGGAGCTGGTGAGAACAATTTGTTCCAGGCGCCATGAAGATGTCTGAAGTAGGCATTATGAAGCACTAGACCTTGGTCAGACACAGAAGACACCAAAATCATCCACTGCACCCGGGCCATTGTCAGTCACTTTGACTTTTATCTTGTCACTGCACTTCACTGTCTCTAGAGAGTGAGGCTGACAACTTTGCGCAACTCTGGCTCACTTAAATCCAGTCTGCTTTAGTCAAGTTATCACCAAATGATGTCATTGTTCCTCCTCTAAATAAAAGACAAACAACAGTTTTTAGTGTTTTATCTCCTCAAATAATCATGTAAAAACTGATTTTTTTTTTTTTTACAGATTTTCCCTCTGGTAGAATGCAAGCTCCATGTGGAGAGGAACAATTTGCTTTCTCTTTGCATTTCTTAGTATAGTGCCTTATACATAATAGATGCATAGTAAAGTCCCATATGCCAAGCTCATATAATATATAAGGCAGAATATTAAGTTAAAGATGACACATAATTAATAACCCTTAATAGAGTAAATATATTTCAACCTAAAATAATTTCATAATTTTTCCCCAAGAGTAGGAAATAGTGTTGAGATGTCAATATTGTTTCAAAGATGTAAAGTTTAGAGATACTAATTTTTTCGAGTCTTCCTTGACAATAATTGAAGGATTAACTGAATATGTCTGAATTCTGAAAACAACCACTCCAAATATTAGTTTGTTTTTTCCTCTAATTACAGGGATAACATGACATTGATGTAGTTTTTAAGTTTGAGGAAAGAGATACTTAGGTCAAAAAGGAAACTCAGGTCTCCAGAGAAAATGTATATTTAGACCTATCAAACAGAAAGACATTTGTTGAGCAGGTGTGGCCGAGTATCACAAGAATGGGCAGTTTTTAGCATTATCTGGAGTAAGGTTCAAGGTAAGTAAGAAAAATGAGTTTAATTTCATATTTCCAAAATATGTCCAAAGCCTCAGATTCTTTTATTACTCCCTGGTTGTCAGTAAAACATCTCAGAGTGGTTCATTAATTATTTCATATCAGTATATCACCATTTAGTTCATTTTAAGTCACATATTAAGTGGTCCTCTAGATGTCTGAAAGTATTAATACCTCAAATTGACATTTTAGCTTGGAGTAATTAGGAATTTTAAGTAATATTCCTTTTTCTTCATGCCATCTGGAATGTTTTCAGACAATTAGATGTATGGATGTTTTTAAAATGCCTAGATCTATTCCACTGGAATTAATCATACATCATAACAAATAATAAGGAAGGGCTGATTAATCGCTACAAACACTAGGAAAAGAGAACATTATTAAAACAGAAACACCACCCAGAATCCTATCCACATAAGTAGATTCCCAATAGAAGGAAGCCTCATTATTTTACAATCAAAGTGAATAACTTACTTTTTGTTTTATAAGAATTTATAGGGCACATGCATCTGACCGCATAAATCACTGTGGGACCAAACTATTATGCCACCTCAGTGAGGAAGTCACTATAACCCCAGGAATTTTTTCTGTAGTCATTGAGAAACCAAAAAGTTTCAGGCTGTGGCTATAGCTGGGTTCAGGGGACCCACAATTTTCTTCACTGGAGAGCCCTGCTTGAGAGACAAGTATCATTTAAATGCCCATAAATAAAGCAATTTTTTTGTAGTATTACTCAATAGCCTTGGGAGTGACTAAAGTATCATTCAGGGTATTGCTACTGTAGCAATTAAAATTATGCATAATTTAGATAGTTCCATCTAATCTTTCTTCTCTTACTTCTATGTCACTGAAAAAATAGAGTAGTAAATGCGTGACCACACAGTGCAAAGGTGCAGAAATGGAAGCAGGAGAGACATGAATTCCTATCTCTGATGAGTTCTAATCCTTTAACTATGAGGAAATTTCATGACCTTATTGATCCTTAGATTCTCCATTTGTAAAGTGGAGATAATGATGCCAGCAGTGCCCTTTGTTGGAAAGTGGACAGAGTATTTGTCTTGGTGTCAGGAAGTCCTGAATTTTACTCCTGCCTAATATGGTTCCCTGTTTTGTGACCCTGGGAAATTCACAACCACTATCAGCCTTAATTTCCTCATCTGTAAAGTGGGGCCAATAACACCTATTTCACAGGGTTGCTGTGAGGAACAAGTGAAATAATACATGAAAAATGATTTTGACTTTAAAGATATATACATATATTATGTATCTATCTATATCTATATATGTATCTATCTATACCTATGCTAGCTATAATTATTGTTAGCATAGCATAATAGATTGATATAAAAATAAAAAGAAATCCTACATAGTGAAGGATTCACCAACTTTTAATCAATATAGAAATGTCAATTTTGATTATCAGATCTGTCATTTCATTGCTGTTAACACTGAAAGGAAAAGCAAGAGGGCTGCGTACCCTAGAAACCCCATGTCTATCTTAATTGTTGGTGAGCTGTTGTCCTTCATACTTGAAGAAGACCAAAAAGTCATCATTTGATAATGACACCTAACTTGATAAAATGATCTTGGATAAATTCTTAATAGTTTCAAGTGCCTTAGTTTCCCAAACTATATTTTAAATTTTAAAAGTCCATTATTTCTCTCAATTAAATGTATCTAATTAAATATAAAATGATTCAAATTTAAAGGGAAATAATATTATTTAATTCTAATGAATATGTAGTCCAAAGCACATTTCAAAGAAACAATAGATGCTCATCAAATAAAATAACAATGAGAATGTAGGCCACTTGTTTTGGGACTTGGCAAAGGCAATAATAGCAAAAAGAAATTCAATCTCTAGACAGACTGAGAAAGAATAAGAGAGAAAGATTGAGACAGAGATAGAGAGCAAGACAGGGAGAAACAGAGAAGGAGATGGAGAGAGACAGAGACAGAAAGGAAGTTAAAAAAGTATACACAAACCATGAAGACATTAAGCAAAAAAAGAAAACCATAAAGCAATAATTAATACATATGCTTGCAACATATTTAGTAAATCATTCACAGAGACCACATAAATATATTTTGAAATTTAACGCATGAGAAAGTTGGATTTTAAATAAAATGCAGAGATGTTTTAATATTAAGAAAATTCTAAACAGAACACAGTAACAAAATAATCACATGACTATATCAATAGATGCAAAAAGTTTTCGGTAAAATAAAAAAAAATCATGTATTTAAAAATATTTAATAAGCATGGGAGCCGATTGATCTTACCTTTCTGTGTTAGGTTTTTTCTATCTAAAACCAGGAATTATTATTATCTCCAGTGGTGAAAGATTAGAGCTTTCACCAATAAGCATAAATGACCACCATCATCACTATTACATGGTGAAATTCAAGAAATTATAGCTATTGTGATGAAAAAAAGAGAAAAGGATAACAAAAGTAAAAACTTCAGAAAATTATTGCCTTTCCATTTGATATGATGGAATTTTATTTAAATTTATTTAACCATCCCTACAGTTTCAACTGAAAATTAGTTGAATTGATTATCAATAACTAAAACAAAAGGATGTAAAATGATACAACAAAAATCAAAATTTTTCTCTCCTTGACTGATAAAACTGAGGAGGAAAAAAATGAAAAGAGAAATTCAGTTAAAATAATTACAGAATGAACAAAATACTTTGGAGTTCACCTACAAAGATATACATTGGAATTAAATGAAATTAACTAAAATATTCAAAACAAAATATGTAAATATTTAGAAATATATTTATTGCACAAGGAAAGGTTAAACTCATAATAAAAATGGTAGAATTAGACAAAGTCAATCTAATAATCCACACAGAAAAAAATGAATGGATGAAACACTAGTATTATTGATTCTATTATATGTAATTAGGCACTTGTTTAATTATATTACATAATTAACATATGCTGAAATGAGCATAGCAAATAATAATATCTTCAGCTCATAAATGATTAGGAGGAAGATTTCAATTTCGATAGCATTAGAAAAATTATATGAAGTTGCAAAATAATCCAGGAGGAAGGAAGGAAATAAATGAAGGAAGGAAAATAAGGAAGGAGGAAACTAAGAAGGGAGGGAGAGAGGAAGAAAAATGAACTTATTTCTTTTTTAAATTTAATTTATTTAATATATTTAGTTTTTAGCATTGATTTTCATAAGAGTTTGAATTACTAATTTTCTCCCCATTTCTACCCTCCCACCCACTCCAAGATGGCATGTATTCTGATTGCCCTGTTCCCCAGTCAGACCTCCCTTCTGTCACCCCACCCCCTCCTATCCCCTTTCCTCTTCCTTTCTTGTAGGGCAACATAAATTTCCATGCCTGCTCCCCTCTGCTCCCAGCTCCGTGCACGGTAGACCTCACGAGCAACCATCCAGGATATCCTGGGCTGGATCCTTGCTTCCCGTGGTTATTTTGTGGGTTCTTCAGTTCTAGAATTTGTTCAGAGCCATTTTCATAGGTTTTTAGAGGGACCTGGCAGGGAGCTCATCCAAGCCCCTGCTTTCCAGCCACCATCTTCGAAATGCATTTATTTCATATTCATTATGTGCAAGGTACTGGGCTGAGCTCTTAAATTAAGCAACAAACTTTAACTCTCAAGGAACATATTTGGAAACTTTAAAAGGGAGTACAGCAGAAGTTGTTTCCATAATATCATTATTTAGTAATGGCCAGGAAGCAGCATAATAGGCCAGGGTAGTACAATTTGAATATTCACCCAGAAGCCAGAGTCTCAGGGGCAAAATTTGAATTACAGTAGGAGAAGATTAGAGCAAAATTAAAATGTGCTTTTAAAACAAATGTTCTTGAGGTGATGAATGGATGAAGGTATGAATACAGTAAGTGAATAAATAAAAACAATAAAATAACTTTTACAACAGCAAGGATTTATGAACCATTTACTAAGTTTCAGGTATCAAGATGAGTACTTGAGGTAGAAATACAAAAGTTAGACTTTTCACATAAGGAGTTTGCAGCCTAATTAGACTGGAAGTTAGATGGGGGAATTCTGCTATAGAAAGGCAAATGAACAGGGAGTAGAATACTTCAGCAATGAAATGGCACTCACCAAAATATACTTAACAGAAATGAACTTATTGGAAACGATGATTAATTTTCATTTGTTTATTATTTCCAGATCATGAGGTAGAAGGAAGTGAGACATTTACATGTGGTAGCCTGTAGAAAAATTTCCAGATTGTACAAACAGTGTCGTCACTTGGACTGGCTTAATGTAATGAAGTATCACTATTCCAACCTATCCCATTAGTGGAAATTTCATAGTTCTTCCAGGGTAAAGGATTCTAAATTATTGTAAATCTCAAAAAATCAGGATCTATAGAGAATCAATAAAATTCCCCAAAAGCAATTTTAGGCATATATGAGTAGTACTTTATTTTTGGTGAGTGCATATATATTGATGTTTGGTGGAAAAGGGATATCATTACAATCAGAAATGAATGTTGGACTTAGATTAGGAAGGAAGCAGAGAATTGGGAAAGAAGTTTAACAAACAGTGTCTCTGACAAAGGTCTCCTCCCTAAAATATACAGGGAACTGAGTCAAATTTATAGGAATATAAGGCATTCCCTGATTGAGAAATGGCCAAAGGATATGAACAGGCAGTTTTCAGAGGAAGAAATTAAAGATATCTATAGACATATGAAAAAAAATGCTCTAAATGACTACTTACTGGAGAAATGCAAATCAAAATAGCTCTTATGTACCACAGCTCTCCTGTCAGATTGGCTAAATCACAAGAAAAGGAAAATGATAAATGCTGGAGAGGATGTGGGAAAATAGGAACACTGTTATATTGCTGGTGGAGTTTTGAACTGATCTAGTCATTCTGGAGAGCAATTTGGAACTATGTCCAAAGGTCTATAAAGATGTGTGTACCCCTTGACCCAGCAATACCACTTCCAGGGCTGTATCCCAAAAAGATCATAGAAGTGGGTAATGGACCCACATGTACAGAAACATTTATAGCAGCTCTTTCTATGGTGGCAAAGAAATGGAAATCAAGGAGATACCCATCAATTGGGGAATGGCTAAATAGGTTGTGGTATATGAATGTAAGGGAATAGTATTGTGCTATAAGAAATGTGGAACAGATAGACTTCATGATAACCTGGAAAGCTCTTCTTGATCTGATGCTGAGTGAGGGGAGGAGAACAATTACAGAAACATGGTATCTGTGATGACTAACTTTGATAGACTTGGTTCTTTTCAGCAATACAAGATTCAAAGAAAGCTCCAGAAGACTCATGATGGAAAACACTATCCACATCCAGAGAAAGAGTCTGATTGCAGATTGAGGCAAACTATTTGCTCTTATTCTTCTTTTTCTTCTTTTTTGGTTTTGCTTCTTCTTTCTCCTGATTCATTCCATTGGTCATAATTCTTCTTTACAACTTGACTATTGTGTAAGTAAGTTTAATGTGAAGGTATATGTAGAACCTACATTGGATTGCATGCCATCTTGGGGGGTCAGGGGGAGGAGAGGGAGGGGAGAAAATTAGCAACTCAAAAACTTGTGGAACTGAGTGTTGTAAACCAAAAAAAAATTTAAAAAAATGGATGTTTGGTAGTCAAGATGCCAAAAACAAAAACAAAAACTAATGGACCGGCAGAATGTCCAATTCCTTAAGTATAAGAAAGTCTTCCAGGATGTTATAAAGGTTCTTTTCATTATACTGAGGAGAGAATATACCCAAGAATTACTGAAGATGATAAGCTATCATTGAGTTACAGTGAGTGCCAGGAGAAGGACTATCCATGTAAATGAGAAACAGGTATATGATATGGTTTCAAGATTGAGACCATTAATTACTTATCATTTAAAAGAATGCATGCATTTTTGGGCATATATGCCACACATATGCAAATATGCATGCATAAGTATTGCATGTCTTGTGTGTGTGTGTGTGTGTGTGTGTGTGTGTGTGTGTGTGTGTGTGTGTGTGGTATTTGCTAGCAGATAGAGTCAGGTTATATTAGCCAGCATTATTAACAAAGGGTGTCATGGTAGATTTGCTAACATATACTTCTACTTGAAAAGTCATTTCATTTAAGCAAGGGAGAAGTGAATAAACCTTTCTGAGGGTTTATGTTTGAAAATTATCACCAAGGAATTAGAATCATGCTGCTGCTGCTGCTGCTGCTGCTGATAATGATTTATAAGCATTGTAAGGTAGCAAAGCACTTCACAAGATCTTTGGGAGGGGGTGGGTTGGGTTGTATTATTCCATATTATAAGTAAGAGAACAGTGGCCTAAGCAAGTTAAGTGACTTGTTCTGGATTACACAGCTAAACTTTCTGGGCCATAATTTGAATTTAGGACTTTGTGACTCCAGTCCAATACTCTATCCACTGTGTTCTCTAGCTGCCAGGATCTAAACAAAGGCACTAAATATGAGTTGGAATAAAAATCATAGGGGATAGGTATTTTGCATAGACAGAGAAATTGTTTCCTCAGGATTCATCATACTTCTATTGCATGTACATATTTTAAAATAAAATATTAAAATATTTTAAAATCAATAGGAGCCTTGGGTTGTGCCATATGCTCTTACAAATGTGCAATGCTAATAGTGTTCTGTATTCCTTGAAATGCAGTGAAAAATATATTTAATTTAGAATCAAGTGTTCTGGACTCCACTATTTACTACCTGTGTGATGTTGGTCAAAATGCTTAAATTTCCTGGGCCCCACTTTCCTCCACACCTATAAAAAGGAGAAAGTTGGAATGGATGACATATAAATTCCTTGCCTTTGCTAAATCTATGTTCTTTTGAATTTAATTTTTGCCCAGAGATAGGGAGTAGACATTGTTGATTTTAGGTCTGCTTTGATTTATGCAATGTGCTTTGAAATATTTAAAGCACTGTATAAATGTCAGTAAACATTAGTATTATTTGATCCATCCTTATAGCAACAGCATGACTTTGAGAAGGCTATTTTAGAATAGCTCAAGCTTAGACAAGGGCTGCCAAGTTGAAAAAGGTTAAATACATTTCCCTTGAAAGATTGTATATGAATTCCAAGGATGCATTGAGCCGAATATGATGAGGTGCATCACCAGCAAGCTAGATAATTTTTCTTTTTGTCCAATGTGTAGTCTTAGAAAGAATTCAATATTTCTGATCAGAGTGAAATCTTAGTGGTGACTCATTATCTCTATAATCTTTGGCACTACAAAGCAATGGTATAATTAATATCTTTGATGGTCTTATGTCTAGTTCAAACTATATGATCCAAAATCTATCATCTTTTTTCCATTACATTGTTAAAATTTAAAATAAAATTGTTTAAATTACTTAAAATAATGGTTGTTTATTTTTATGCGGAAAGAGAAAAAACATGGATTCATGAATAGAATGTATTGCTGAGAGCCAATAAGACATTTTTCTTCAAGCATGCTCAGGAACACTTCGTGGCTCTAAAACCATGAGTAAGTCACAGAATCTCTCAGTGACCCATGCATCTAAGGGAATAGAATGCAGAGAATTTTTGATATATGTAAGTAGGGCAAATTCTTAACAGGTGCTCCCTGAATCAATGAAATAATTAGTTCAAAAAAAGAGAGAGTAACAATTTTCCCTCTAAGGCATTTAAATTACATACATATGATAACAATTTATAAAAATAAATTATAAAATTTTAGAATCTTGAGTAGGTTATAGGATTAAAGATCTAATTGGAGAAGACCTAGAAAATATAAGCTCTATACAATTATGAAATATTTACAGCATCATTACAATGGGACAATTTTCTAGTAAAATTCACAGAAAGAAATATAACTTTCAATAGATTCTATAGATAATCAAGGAATAAATTCTACCCCACTCTTCACACAAATTGATGATACATGTACAGGAGAATATTGGCATGCCTAGTAGGTAGGGCACCATGACATGGAACACATCATAAGACAGTATTCAGAAAACAAAAGGTAAAGAAATATGGCTTTACCGAGGAGAAATACAATATAATGGGGTGGGGCATCTGGAAGTAAGCAAATAGTTTTGATGTGACTGCAATGCTTGCTGAAAAACAGCAGAAAAATTTGGGAAGCCTGAATTAAAAAAAATATGCTTGTGTTTCAAGCAAGAGCATTTGAACAAGGATTCTGGATGAAGTGTGCTGATTGACTGGGGTGCTATTGCTGAGTAACAATCCACAGAATTCCTAGGAATTTGCTAGGCTTGTGGATATTCACAACCCTTACCAGTGGGAGAAGACTTTTTTGGCTATTAACACAGGTCTTGCTTAGAACAGATGACATACAGTGTTTGCCCTTCCCTGAATCTTCAGTGTTTAAAGAGCAAAAAGAGTACTGCGATCCTTAGGAGGGAATTTTGAATCAGCCCCTTTTTTCCTTCTCATTAATATATTTAAATTGATTAAAGTTTTGAGTGATATATAACATATATTTAAAATTATTGTACATTATATAAGCAATATACACATACATAAATACATACATTATATATGTGAATATATATACACACATATATAATATATAAAGGTATTAATGTGTGTATACTGTCTGTGTGTAAATTGGCCATTATGTTGAAATGTCACTGCTTTTCTCATCTTTTGTTTGTAAATATAGGATTCATTCCATTAAGTAAGAAAAGCAAAATCAGCCCTGTGTCTGAGAGAAAGCTGTTAAAATTACCTGGTTATTATGATTGATCAGCATTGTTTGACAGTATGCTACTTTGTAACTTAGAACAATAACAACAACAGAAAAAAATAGTCTAATCTGAGGTCCTTGGCTAAAAATGGTAAAAAAAAAATGTTTCCAATTGTGCTATTGTTTTGAAGGAACTAAATTATATAATTGGTTAGAGTGTTGGACTTTGACTCAAGAAGGTCTAATTTTATAACCTGCCTCACGCACTAACTACATGACCTCGGCCAGATCAATTTAACTATCAGCATTAGTTTCCACATCCACAAATTGGGAATAATAATCACCGGGTCATTGGTAGTTTCAAATTAGATAACATATATAAAGTACTCTGTAAACCTTTTAAGCACTATAGGTACATATATGCATATATATATGTATATATACACATGTATGTCTATATATATATATGTCTATATATGTATATATACATGTGTGTGTACATATATATTAGTATATATATATATATATATATATATATATATATATATATATATAGTTACTATTATTATATTCATCTACAGGCTGTGTTTCTTTTTGACTCTCCCAGACTACTTTCTCTGTAATGTTTCTGCCCTAGCTACCTTCAGCTCTTCCCCTCCCATTTTCAGTTTCCTTTTGTAATATATCTTACCCTATTAGAATGTAATCTCCTTGAGGGCAAGGTCTTTCTGCTTATGTTTGTATTCCTAGCACTTAGCATAGTGCATGGCACATAGTAGTCTGTTAATAAATGCTTCTTCTTCATCTTAATAACAAAAATAACAACAATATTTACTATTATCAAGTTCTGCAAAATAATGAAAGCATCTATATTTTCAAAGTGTTTTATTCACACTCACAGTTTGCATGTTTTATTGCTTAATACCCTCTGCATTGAAGCATATCCAGCAGGTGGGATATTGATCTTTCCAATTAGTTCATTTGCAACTTTGCTTTCCTCTGTTGTTGTTCAGTCTTTTCAGTTGTGTCTGACTCTTTGTGAATCCATTTGGAGTTTTCTTGACAGAGATACTACCGTGGTTTGCCAATTCCTTCTCCAATACTCTTCTGTTATCAGAACACAGAGGAATAAATATCACTTACTCTACTTATCTCCCTGTCAAATTCATAACCATCTTGATGATTTCAAATACAGTCACACTGTAACCACATGCTGTCCCAAATATTTCTTTAATATCACATTGACTGATATGCTAATCCATTAAATCAGTACAATTACAAGCGGTAAATTAACCAGCATTTCAGTGATGCTGATAGGCCTTAGAATCTACTGTACCCTGGCTTGTATTACCCTACATGCTTCTTTGCTCAATCCTCAACCTCATAACTTCATTCATGGAAGAGATATTAGACTTTTAGAAGGATATTGTAAATAATGATTAATGGTACTACTAATTTGGTGCTACTGTTACTATTGTGTAAGGGTAATAGAGGTGACGATTATGGTCAGGCTACCAAGCCGTAGAAATAGCTTTGCATAAAATGAGTAAATCAAACTTGCTTGACACAGTATGTCACACAATATGTTAAATGTTGGGGAAATAAAACAAAAGTGAAAGCAATGTCTGCTTTCACAGGTCTTATATTCTTTTTGTTTCGTATTGTTTTTTGTGGAGGGGAGAAGGGGAGGCAACTGCAACTAAGTGACTTGCACAAGTTCACACAGCTAGTGTGTCAAGTGTCTGAGGTCAGATTTGAACTCAGGTCCTCCTGACTCGAGGGCCAGTGCTGTACGCATTGCACCACCTAGCTGCTCTTAAGGCCTTATATTCTAATGGGGAAGACAATGCATACAGGGTAGCAGTAGTTAAAGAAAGATATGGAGTTTATGAGGGTTAAAGGATAAGTGAGTGGAACCATAGAAGATTAGGTGGTACTATAGTTATTTTGAATGCTAGCATTTTACATAATTGGGCTGATTTATAGTTAGGGCAAATTGAAAGTTGATTATTAGAGGGACTTGAATTGGAGAGAGAATTATGCCCAAGATGGAGTCAGTCTACTGAAGCAGAAAAGTGAAATGACTTGGAAGTTTACCAGAACACAACAATAATTATGTTTAGACACTTAAAAATCTAAAGAATGAATACAAGCCATTGGCGGAGGTTGTAAGCAATAGTAAAAGGCCTTTAATTCATCATACATGGAGTGTGCCAGAAGGCCATAGCAGAGTCTGACATCCTCTGATCTCTTTCATCATAGCCTGAAATTGGCAAAAATGAATTAAGAAAACAGTGTTGCCATAATTTGAGTAACTGGAAAGTTTATCCCTTTTGAGTAAGAGAACAGAAGCTATCGCCAATAGCTTGCTGGACACAGGGTGGATTTGCAAATAGGACTGAAGCTTGTCAGATTGGTGGGGCCTGAGAACAGTTATCAGAACTGACCTCAATCTAGACAGAGCAGATCACTTGTTTGAGTGTTATTCTTAGTTCCCTTCTCTTTTAAAAGCTAGAAAGAGCTACAAAGGGAAAGAAAACACCCTAGCATTAGTATCCATCAGCATTTACCATAAAATCAAATATTTGGTAACCCTATTTCAAGGAAATAAAATGTGTCTTGTGTTGTATAAGCAGCCTAGTTATATAATTTATTGGGCAGAAATCAAACTATTTCTGAGTAAGCATTGGAAAAAGAGACATGGATTTGAAATACAGGGAAAACAGAGTTTTCATTTAATAAGTAATGTGTACAACTATAATTTAATCATTTTGAATTAAATGTTCTAGCATAAAGAAACTGGTATTTCCTTTGGTAGATACACACACCTTTACAAGGCCTACAGGAGCCTGGGATACAGAGAATTTTACCTGTATGTATTTTCTTCTTTTTAAACAAAAAAATCTGTAGACAAAATAGAGAAGATCTTGTCTCTTACACAAACAACATAGATTAAATGTTTTTTGGACTCAGCATGAAAACCAATAGAACCCATCACAAGAATACTGTAGGAAACCATTTGATACCAAGTTATCTTGTATGTAACTGATAATTAACAGGTGCCATGTATACACTATTTCTCAACTTAAAGACATTAATTGTTGGAAGGTTCCTCCAAACAGACAAGTATCAACTGATCTTGGACTACATTTTAATGACTTGACACTTCATAGTACTTGTGAGAGCTAATCCCTATCTCCATTTATACACAGCTCTGAGTGAAATTACTGGCATGTACTACTTTGGCAGTGACATCTGGATGTGAACAGGTAAGAAATAGGAGCACATCCATGAGGAAGGCACATTTTAATTAACTGAAAATGCTTCTCAAAGCCATCCTTAAAGTTCTCCATCTAATAGCAAGACAGAGGAGAAATTATTAATGAAAGAATCTCTTTGGAAAATAAATTAGTGAGATACAATGCTCTGTTAAAATTCTTGGCATTGAATGTATTCACTATGACAGGAATTACCTTCCTCTATCTGGTGTTATTCTCAATCCCCTGGTCCCTGGACACTCTTGTGAAATTGTCCTGTTCCTTTCACCTGAGCAAAGAAGAAGGACTCATCAAACCATCGAATAAATGGAAGTGTGAATATCATTCTGCATGAACAAATAACCAGGGGAAATCATTCCATGCATCTGCTCCACTTTGTCCATAGCTCTCAAAATATATTCAGGTATGAAAAAATATGGTGCATTAATACCTTTTGCTTCATTTTAGCACTGTATTTCTCATTTCACTTCTGTTTCATTGGGCATGAATAAAATATTCTAGAATATGAATTGTGCTAATATGAATTGATGATCTGCTTATTGTCTTTGTTTATTTGAACATGGCAGTAAGAAGATATCAGCACTATCAATGATTCTTTGCTTATTAAGAATAGTAACATTTAAAGTCACCTTAAACAGCAGTTGTCCTTAGTGACAGAGATAATATTAATGACACTGTTTTTATATGCCCTGAATACATTTTTCATAGGACCTTAATCACCAAATAATTTGGTTAAAGTATTTTTTACATCTTATTTTCCTTATTAATACTGTATGTCACTATTCCATATTCTATCTTATTTGTGCCTGCTATTATACTCTAAGAATGCAGGACAGAAAACAAAAAGATTTTTGTTTCCTGTTTCTCCTAGCAACCTTCTGGTAGTTTAAAGACTATATACCTGATGAAAGAGTTTGGTTAAAGGGGATGTAAATTTTAAGGAAAAATGCCAAATATGTGTTTTGAAATCAAACTAAGCTGTTTCTAGCTACATCACTTTACATCAAGGTATTTCCATCAAATTTTTTATTTTATAACTTCACATCTGATGTAATATGGACAGATATGATTCATCTAGACTGATAAGCTGTAAAGCTTTAAATATATCCTGCATCAGAAAAACAAAAACAAAAAAGAAAATTTCTAAAAAAGAGTTAAAATTTATGAGTAATTTGGTTTCATGGGCTAAGCCAGATTGTAAAAAATATTTTTTGTTTAACAAAATACATAGATACTAAGTAAGAATTCATTGAAGACTTATAGTGTATCTAGGGTTGTTTAAATCAAAATTAAAAAAAAATATGATTTCACTCAGAAATTCCAACCTAAATATTTCATTTAAGAATCCTGAAGATACATTTCTTTTATTGGTTCTGACCTGAACCGTATTATAGTTTTATAGAATGCCAGAGCTAAACATCATCAAATATATGGAGTCTTAGTCTTTTTTTGAAGTCATGGATCCCATTGATAATATATTTTAAATAACTGAAGGAAATTTAATTTAATTGTAGTTTTGTTTTGATTTAAATCCCATAAAATTTTAGAGGCTTTCTTGAAATCTATTCATGGAACCTATGGGAAATGTCATAAAACAAACCTGGTACATACATACTTTTGTGTGCATGTGTGTGTGTGTGTGTGTGTGCACGCGCGCGTGTGTGTGTGTATACACATATACACATCTCTTTTTACTAAGAAGTATTCTTCAATGCAACATTATGACTTATAAGTCATCAGGAAGATCAATGAGAGTGCATTCTATTTGAAAATCATTGCAAAAGTATTTTGCGTGGCTGTTGATTAATATCTCCTTTTTCACAGCCCAGAGCTATCTTTTAGAAACTTTACAGGTACTTATGCCATCAACTAGCTTAGCCTCCAGGCTTGATTAACTGTAATATATTATATAGTCATCAATTGACAAAGGAGCTGAATGTGAAATTCTGAGTTCCAACTTTACATTTTTGAAATTAAAAACAGATTACAGAATGGGACACAATATGTAGCATTCATTATTGTCAAGGGTAATTCTGGAATAGCTATAAGAAAGCATTGTCAACAGTGGGGGAAATTGGGATAATAGTGGTGAAAGAAATGAGTGCAATAAGTAGAAATGAATAAGATCAAAGATAGATTTTAATTTCTTTATCATTTTGATGAAAACAGTTTGTAAATGGAGAAACTTCAGATGTTTTACTGTTCTAATAGGAATGGATATTGACTCTTGTTGTTTTCCTTTTGTAAGCAAACATTTGACAGCTCTCTACAGAGCTGAGATGACTCAGTTTAGCAGAAATTGGAGAACTCTCTGTTTCTTTCTTTCTTTCTAACTTTTGACAGATGGATGTTATTTGGAAACCTAAGAAGATTATGCAATTTAAACTGTGGAAACTTTTAGGTTGAAAAACAATTAGAGGAGAAAGGTAAATTCTAATCTTTTTGAAATTCTCAAAATAGAATTTTTAGTGTTTATTTAGAAACAATGTTTAAGGATATCTGAAAATTAGAATCATATGACTAATATGGGAAATATTGCAGGGTTGATATGAATTCTCTCATGTAAAATGTATTTTTGAGATATATGTAATATTTTGATTCTTTAACAATTGCACTGTTCTCTTGATATCTTGATACATGTGAAGGAAAACAGGAATGCTTGAACAAATGAAGGTGAAATAAGAAGAAAAAGGTTGGCTATTGAGCCATGCCTACTCATCCCCAACAAATTTCTCCTATTAAATGAGGTCCCCTTGTATCATTGTTAGTACCATTTCATGATGAAAAAAAAGATTTATCTTTCAAGCCTACCTAAGATTCCAGTTACCTTTGCAAAGTGAGGTCATGTCAACACTCATAGATTTTATCACTGTTAGAAGTGAATTGCCAATAAAATCTATTTGCACTGTGTTTGTACCATATGTAAGGTTATAGTAGACGTTACTGGAGATGTAGAGAACTATTAGATATAAAGTATATTCCCAAATAATTATACTATAACAAATAAGACAAGAGATAAACCTGAAAAATATAAAGAAATTCTTTTAACATTTATAGACAAAATGCCAAAAAGGTTTATATGATTAATTGCCAATGTGAATAGACCAATAACTGATTTTTTTTCTTTTTTTTCCTGGCCACTTCTCTGTCCATTAGGGGAAAAATAGAATAAAAAATGCAGAACACAGGTACCACAAAAACCTGGTCAAGCAAAATAGACTCTTACATTTATCACTTCCAAAACTATAAGTCTAATTATGCATACTAGCGCATTATCTTTCAATCATGAGGTAGACTGCATTCCTCTTTCCCATTTCTCTAGGATAAAGGTTGATTCCTAAGTTCTTCAGATTTTTTTTATTTTTTTAATTTAAATTTATTTATTTAACATATTTGGTTTTCAGCATTGATTTTCACAACAGTTTGAATTACAAATTTTCTCCCCATTTCTACCCTCCCCCCCACTCCAAGATGGCTTATATTCTGGTTGCCCTGTTCCCCAGTCAGCCCTCTCATCTATCACCCCCCTCCCCTCCCCTTTTCCCTTCCTTTCTTGTAGGGAAAGATAAATTTCTACGCCCCATTGCCTGTGTATCTTATTTTTTAGTTGCATGCAAAAACTTTTTCTATTTCTGAACATCTGATTTTAAAACTTTCGGTTCCAAATTCTCTCCCCTCTTTCCTTCCCACCCACCCTCCCTAAGAAGTCGAGCAATTCAACCTAGGCCACACATGTATCATTATGTATAACCCTTCCACAGTACTCATGTTGTGAAAGGCTAACTACATTTTGCTCCTTCCCAACCCCTCCTGCTTTATTGAATTTTCTCCCTTGACCCTGTCCCCTTTCCAAAGTGTTTGTTTTGATTACTCCACCCCCATCTGCCCTCCCCTCCATCATCCCCCTGCCTTTTATTTTTTTTTATCTTCCTCCCTCTTCTTTCCTGTGGGGTAGGATATCCAACTGAGTATGTATGGTATTCCCCCTCAGGCCAAATCTGATGAGAGCAAGGTTCACTCATTCCCCCCTCACCTGCCCTCCCCCCTCCTCCCACAGAACTGCTTCCTCTTGCCACCTTTATGCGAGATAATCCACCCCATTCTATCTCTCCCTATCTCCCTCTCTCAGTATGTTGCTCTCTCATCCCTTAATTTCATTTTATTTCTTTTACATATCTTCCCTTCATCTTCAGCTCACCCTGTGTCTGCTCTCTCTCTTTTACATATATATCTATATCTATATATAAAAACATGCACATATATATACACATACATACACATACATACATATACACATAGATATATACATACATACACATTCACTTATATATATATAAATATATATAAACATATATATATATATGTATATATATGCATATTCCCTTCAACTACCCTAATACTGAGGTCTCATGAATCATACACATCATCTTTCCATGTAGGAATGTAAACAAAACAGTTCAACTTTAGTAAGTCCCTTGCAATTTCCATTTCTTGATTACCTTTTCATGCTTCTCTTGATTCTTGTGTTTGAAAGTCAAATTTTCTATTCAGTTCTGGTCTTTTCACTGAGAAAGCTTGAAAGTCCTCTATTTTATTGAAAATCCATATTTTGCCTTGGAACATGATACTCAGTTTTGCTGGGTAGGTGATTCTAGGTTTTAATCCTAGCTCCATTGACCTCTGGAATATCGCATTCCAAGCCCTTCGATCTCTTAATGTAGAAGCTGCCAGATCTTGGGTTATTCTGATTGGGTTTCCACAATACTCAAATTGTTTCTTTCTGGCTACTTGCAGTATTTTCTCCTTGATCTGGGAGCTCTGGAATTTGGCGACAATATTCCTAGGAGATTTCTTTTTAGGATCTATTTGAGGATGTGATCTGTGGATTCTTTCAATTTCTATTTTGCCCTGTGGCTCTAGAATATCAGGGCAGTTCTCCTTGATAATTTCTTGAAAGATGGTATCTAGGCTCTTTTTTTGATCATGGCTTTCAGGTAGTCCAATAATTTTTAAATTCTCTCTCCTGGATCGATTTTCCAGGTCAGTGGTTTTTCCAAGGAGATATTTCACATTGTCTTCCATTTTTTAATTCCTTTGGTTCTGTTTTATAATATCCTGATTTCTCATAAAGTCACTAGCTTCCACTTGCTCCAATCTAATTTTTAAAGTAGTATTTTCTTCAGTGGTCTTTTGGACCTCCTTTTCCATTTGGCTAATTCTGCCTTTCAAGGCATTCTTCTCCTCATTGGCTTTTTGGAGCTCTTTTTGCCATTTGAGTTAGTCTGTTTTTTAAGGTGTTTTCTTCTGTGTATTTTTCAGTATTTTTTTGGGTCTCCTTTAGCAAGTCATTGACTTGTTTTTCATGGTTTTCTCGCATCCTTCTCATTTCTCTTCCCAATTTTTCCTCTACTTCTCTAACTTGCTTTTCCAAATCCTTTTTGAGTTCTTCTATGGCCTGGGGCCAGTTCATGTTTTTCTTGGAGGCTTTTGTTGTAGGCTCTATGACTTTGTTGTCTTCTTTAGGCTGTATGTTTTGGTCTTCTTTGTCACCAAAGAAAGAATCCAAAGTTTGAGACTGAATCTGGGCCCATTTTCACTGCCTGGCCATATTCCCAACCAACTAACTTGACCCTTGAGTTTTTCAGTGGGGTATGACTGCTTGTAGACTAACGAGTTCTATGTTCCACGTTTGGGGGGGGGGGAGGTGCCAGCTCTGTCAGACCCACACTACTCCTTCCCCAAGAGCCCCCAGTCCAGACTGGGCTTAGATGTTCAGCAGGCTGTTGCACTCCTGCTCTGATCCACCACTTAATTCCTCCCACCAGGTGGGCCTGGAGCCAGAAGTATCAACAGCTGTAGCTGCCCCACCTCCGCTGCACCCGGGGCTGGAAGCCGAACCGCAAACTCCTACTCCCACAGCTTTTCCCGCTAACCTTCTCCACAGTCTTTGGTGTTTGTGGGTCAAGGGGTCTAGTAACTGCCACAGCTCACATATTCAGGGCGCTAGGGCCCCCTCTGCCCGGCTTCTGGTCTGGATGGTCCACGCCGTTCAGGCTGGGCTCTGCCACTCCGTTCCCAGCTCCCAGCTTCGTGCAGAATAGACCTCACCCAGAGACCATCCAGGCTGTCCTGTGCTGGAGCTCTGCTTCCCTCTGCTGTTCTGTGGGTTCTCCTGTTCTAGAATTGGTTCAGAGCCATTTTTATAGGTTTTTTGGAGGGACTCGGGTACGGAGCTCACTCTAGTCCCTGCTTACTAGCCGCCATCTTGGCTCCGCCCCAAGTTCTTCAGATTTTAAAGCATGAAGCATTAGTGCTCTTGATGAGGATGAAAAGTGTGAAGAAGAATGAAGCATAGGGAGAGGAGGAATGACATGAGATTATGATTAGATACAGATTGTCAGCATTACTAATTAGGGAGGTAGGGAACATATGAGTAATAACAAGATCTAGTATTACTGATTATTCCTATGTTTTCTTGAAGTGGAGTGGAATAGAAAATGAAACAAGATTTTTTAAACAAAAGACTAGAACGTTTGAGAGAACACCTACACAGAACTTCCCATGCAGAAAAGGGCATTATTTGACAAAGAGAGGACGATAATCTCTTCAAGAAATGAGAGAGAATGACAGGACTGATTAGGTGGACTATTCTACTTGTGTGAAATTCAAAAAAATGAAAGATTAATGAGTGAAGAAAGCAAGGAAAGATTTTGGAAGTGACAATAGGAGAAAAGACTATTCTAACTCTTCTTCTAGGACAAGGGTAATGAGAGTACAAGAAGAGGTAGAATATTTGCAGGAAATGATAACTATTAATGCAGTGTTATCAGAAAAGAGTAAATCTTCTACAAAGGTTAAGAGACGGAATATTAAACCAAGACTCAAAAGATAAAAATCTATTATTTTTGATGGTGGGATGACAAAGTATTCCTTTACCAAAAATTTAAAATTTAAACTGGGTTTTGATGGATGAATTAGTTTGGGATAGGTGGAAAAGAAAAGGAGAGGACATACAAGTATGTAATATGTCAGCCCAAACTCAGAGGCCACAAAGGTCATAATGTGTTTAGTAGATGCAGAATGGATTGATACATCAGTAGATGAAAAATGAACCCTATTGGACAATGTCCACACTTTCCAGCATGAGGTGATTAACATCTACAAAATAGTCAGCATCCTTGGCAATATTGCAAGCACTAATAAGCCAGCCTTTAGGCCACATGTACAGAATTAAGTTTAAAAAGAAAAAAAAAAAACTCGATACAATGGAAGCAGTATAAACATGACTAATTTGGTGATTACACATCTCTTATTAATTAAAAGTAGTGAAAGGCTGAGTAACAATGCTATTCTGTTATATTCCAATTTATAAAAAAATATTAAGAGCATATTATAGTAACAACAAATAGAACAGACACTTCATGTATGGGAGTAACGGGATATAAGGTTGAAAAGTTTATCGAAGCTAGATTAAGAAAAGGGCCAGAGGGGGGTGGAGCCAAGATGTTGGCTGGAAAGCAGGGACTTGCCCCACTCCCAGGTCCCTTCAAACACCTATAAAAATGGCTCTGAACAAATTCTAGAACTGCAGAACCAAGGAAATAGCAGAGGAATGCAGGACTCCACCCCAGGATAGCCTGGATGGTCATGGGGTAAGGTCTATAGCACAGACCTGGTAGCAGAGCAGAGCAGAGCCTGGTGTGGGCTGTGTCCAGACCAATCAGATCAGAAGCTGGGCAGAACAGGCCCTAGAGCCCTGAATCAGTGAGCTATGACAGTTACCAGAATTCTCAACCCATGAAAACCAAAGACAACAGAGAAGGTTGGTGGGAAAAGCTGCTGGGACAGAGGGAAAGAGCTTTGAGGCTTGGCCACCACCCCCTGGGGGCAAGGGAGGTAGTGCAGCTACAGAACTACAACTGCAGTTGCTTCTGGCCCCAAGCCCACCTGGTGGGAGGAATTAAGTGGTGGATCTGAGCAGGAGTGGAGAGCCAGATTAGATCATAGTCCAGTCTAGGTTGGCAGTTCTTGGGGGAGAAGGAGCGCTGGTGTGGCAAAACTTGCTGTGTAGCACTAAAAACAACAGCACAGCCCCTCAAGCTTGGGATAAAGTACTCTATACTCTACAAGCAGTCATACTCCAATGAAAAACTCAAGAATCAAGTAAGTTTTCAGGGAACATGGCCAGGAAGCAAAAATGGACTCAGATTCAAACTCAGACTTTGGAATCTTTCTTTGGTGACAAAGAAGAGAAAAACATATAGCAAGAAGAAGTCAACAAAGTCAAAGAGCCTACATCAAAAGCCTCCAAGAAAAACATGAACTGGTATCAGGCCGTGGAAGAGCTCACAAAGGATTTAGAAAAGCAAGTTAGAGAAGTAGAGGAAAAATTGGGAAGAGAAATGAGAGTGATGAGAGAAAACCATAAAAAGCAAGTCAATAACTTGCTAAAGGAGACCCCAAAAAATACTGAAGAAAATAGCACCTTAAAAATAGACTAACTCAAATGTCAAAAGAGCTCCAAAAAGCCAATGAGGAGAAGAACGCCTTGAAAGGCAGAATTTGCCGAAAGGAAAAGGAGGTCCAAAAGACCACTGAAGAAAATATTATCTTAACAATTAGATTGGAGCAAGTGGAAGCTAGTGACTTTATAACAAATCAAGATATTATAAAAGAGAACCAAAGGAATGAAAACAATGGAAGACAATGTGAAATATCTCATTGGAAAAAAACACTGACCTGGAAAATAGATCCAGGAGAGATAATTTAAAAATTATTGGATTACCTGAAAGCCATGATCAAAAAAAGGGCCTAGATATCATCTTTCAAGAAATTATGAAGGAGAACTGCCCTGATATTCTAGAGTCAGAGGGTAAAATAGAAATTGAAAGAATCCACAGATCACATCCTCAAATAGATCCCAAAAAGAAAACTCCAAGGAATATTGTTGCCAAATTCCAGAGTTCCCAGATCTAGGAGAAAGTACTGCAAGCAGCCAGAAAGAAACAATTTGAGTATTGTGGAAACACAATCAGGTTAATACAGGATCTAGTAGCTTCTTATTAAGGGATTGAAGGACTTGGAATGTGATACTCTAGAGGTCAGTGGAGCTAGGATTAAAACCAAGAATCACTTACCGAGCATATAATATTATTATATCATATATTATATCATATTATATTATATTCCATCATATCATATTATATAATACCATATTATTTATATCATATCATATTATATCATATGTTAACTTGGTTATGTTATAAATACATTGTACCATTTTGTTATATTATCCTGTGTTGTATGTCATATTTCATATATGATATGTCATGTGTTATATTGTATCATGTCCTCACATATACACAAGTAGAAATGTACATATATACATATATATGTATATGTGAATATAGGTTTGTGTTTGTGTGTGTGTGTGTGTGTGTGTCTAGAAGAATTAACAGTAGAAACAGTGCTAACTTTTGACTCCAAGGATCTGAGTTTCAATTCCAGCTCTCTCATTTGTCACCTTTGGGAACTTGGTCAAGTATTTTCATCTCTGTGGGAGACTTTTTAATGCTCTGTAAAATAAGACTCAGTTACATGATCTGTTAGGTTCTTTCTAGTTCTGTCTATGTTCCAAGAGTTATAGTGGGTTTTGGCTTAATATAATGATCCTGCTTAATTTTTCCATGAATATCCTATTTCACGATGGTTACTTTGATATTAATTTTGATTAATTATGAGACTTTCTATTTGATGTGTATGCTACATGTATTCTAAAAATATAGAAATGCATAACAGTGTTTCTTAAAGGACCTCTCAAAACATGAAGTGATTAAAAGAAAATAAAAGCAAAGACCTTAAGTGAATTTAATTTTTAATTGAAATTTCTGGAAGCAAATTGCAAGCTATTTCATACATGCTTAAATCAGTTAAAGCCAATTGGAATGGTTGTTTCAATGTTTTTACTTTCATGGTCCACGATTGCTAGAGTAGTAATAAAAGCCACCCACAATGCTTAAGCACTAGTTTAACTCCCTCAGAGCTAAACATCTCTAAGAGGTTTACACTTCAGATATTTTTAGTTTCCTTGACATTTTTGAAAAGCGCAGTCTCTCTCTTAAAAATAAGTCTGTAGTGAGATGAAGGAAGCAGAACGATGATTCAATGGATAGAGCACTGGGCCTGGATTCAAGAACACCTGAGTTCAAATCTGGCCTCAGACATTTAATAACTATGTGACCCTGGGCAACTTATTTAACCTATTTGCCTGTTTCCTTTTCTGTAAGAAGCAAATGGCAAACTACCTTAGTATCTTTGCAAAGAAAACCCCGAATAGGATCAGAAAAAGTTGGACATGACTGAAAAGTGACTGAACAACAACAGTAAAATGAAAAGTCCTTCCTAACTCTTCCTATTTATCTTATACTCATCTCACATAACCCCAGAGCAGAATAATGTGGGGAGATGGGAATTTGGAGTAGACAGATCAGGATCTGGTTGACAGCTCTGTCATTTCTTAGCTGTGTATTAGCAAACAAATCATCATCCCTCTATGGGCCTTAGATTACTTATTTCAGAAATGAGAAGATGAAACAGAATGAATTTATTGTAAGTTGTCTGCCAGTTGCAACTGGCAGGATTATTTATTAAGTAAACCAATAATTGCTGATATCCATTGTCTTATACATAATTTTTGTTTATTATTATGAGGAACTATAGAGAAAGCTGACCAGGAAAGTCAAAATTCTGGGTTCAAATCTTGTATATACTGAATGTGTGACATTGACTAAATTACTTAACTTTTCAATGCCCTCAAAAATTCTTGAATAGTGCAAGTTTCAGAGAATATGCTCATTTGCATTGAAAGAGGATGTTTATCCTTGCAACCTGCATATATAAATGAAATTTCAAGTCTAGTTCAAACAACAACAAATATACAAAATAACCTTACTTTAATTCATGTTGCATTTTAGTTATAAAAATTCATATTCCCAAATAACCCTTGAAGGTGAGGTGTTAAAATTAGTATGCTGATTTTATAGATGTAGAAACTTAGGCTTAGAAATTGTTGGGAGATCGAAAGCAAGGTCTAGGATGAAAGTCTTCTGACTGAGACACTTTCTCTCAGGGAAAAAGTAACAATATTATATTTGAGTGAAAGGTATTCAGAG
This sequence comes from Trichosurus vulpecula, assembly GCF_011100635.1. Lineage (NCBI taxonomy): Eukaryota > Metazoa > Chordata > Mammalia > Diprotodontia > Phalangeridae > Trichosurus > Trichosurus vulpecula. The sequence continues at coordinate 209,053,194 of NC_050573.1, forward strand.
ATATTCAGGGGTATTCAGGTATTGCAGCTTCGAAGCCACATGTGGCCATCTAGGTCCCTAAGTATAGCCCTTTGACTGAATCCAAACTTCATAGAACAAACTCCCTTAATAGATGGATTTGTTATAGAAGCTGTACTATAGGTTCTAAGGATGAAATGAACCCTGGTTCAATCATCTTTTTTTATTCCATGTTTTATCTTCTGTCTCTTCTTTTCATTATAGAGGGTAACCCTAGTGATGATGGCTTCTTTTCACACTACACATATAAAGATCATTGTTTAATCTATAGTTTCAGATGCTATTTGCAGTACTTAATTTCACACTAAATGTGAAATAAACACTGTTTTAGCATATCTGACCCTTTCCTCTGAATGCTTGCATATGTGCCAAGACAGCAATAATATCTTCACACCAGAAAGCAAATTAGTTATATAGGTGTGAGAATGGAATCAGCGCAGAGTGTAACTCAGAAGACTCTGACCAAGACTGAGTGTTGGGGGATAAATGTAGGTTTGCTATCAGCTCTTTAAACTGTGTTGACATTTTGCATATTGAAACTTCATCTTTTCTTTTTTTGTAAAATTGGATATTCATAAGTTTTAAGAACTTGGCTGAGTTTATCTTATATTCATATGGAGGCAAAAGAACTTTGAAAAGAATGTGAAGTATGGAGTCAGGAGTACTAGAGTTTGACTCCTTCCTCTGACATTGATTATTTGTTTGACCTTTGGCATGTCATTTGCAGTCTCTGAGCCTCAGTTTCCTTATCTATAAAATAAGAATGATAATAGCACTTACCTCGAAGAAAACAGGAAGCCAATTTTTTAATTGCAACAGGTTTCATCTCCTCTATACTGTTACTTAGCTTCCTGACACTGCCTGTTCTTCCCACATACCCAGAGACTCCCAGGAGAAGGACCATCAGTATTTTTCATTTTCCTGATTTATGAGAAACATTTTGCCAATTACTGTACTTTCTCTTGAAATTCTCAGAACCCCAAGATGAAAGTTAAATGATAATTAGGAGAGATAAGTGGGCAAGATGTGATCATGTAGTACACATGCAATGCACACAGAAATGTGTACAGATATGCATGCATGTGTAGATACACTCACACATGTGTATATGTGCAAGTACAGATACATATAGGTATATACACATATATCACATGCATTTGCCTTCAAGCAATATTCATAAGCATATCTATATCTAGATAAATAGACAGATAGATAGATAGATATACGAGAACTGAGATTGATTTTTAAAAAAATCACAAAGAAGCACATATTATTAACAATTTTAAATCACTGAAAACACAGTATCTCACTTGTGATGGAGAACATTTGCTTGTCTTTCAATCCTCATAACCTGAACTCATAACTATTTAACCAAATGGAGAATTTCTTAGGACTTGGGATGGGAGAGGGAAGATAGGAGGTGTTTGATGGGGGGTTGGGGGGGGGAGAAAAACTCAGTCCAGGATCATGGCACTGCTGCCATCCTGCTAGCCTGCCAGTCTTTGCAATAATGTGTTTTCCCAGTAACCTAGTATTAACTAGAAAGCTTAATTACTGGAGGAGACTTTAAATATCTTCTAATTCAACTCTGCCATTTTATAGTTTCTGATTCTAGGTGAGTATCCAAAATGGGAGCATGCTGATTTGGGAATAGATTGAATCCAGCTTTGTGCAACCTTACTACCCTTATTTGGTAATGACAGAGCTCAATTAGGAGCAATAAATATTGATGCATCTTGCCTTCCAGGGAAGGGCACCAAGTGCAACATAAAATAGCCGTCATGGAGAAATTGTCTCATCTTCCATTTCAGAAAATACAACACAGCATCACAGCTCAGTACCATCAGCCCAACTTTGCCAGCTATATACTTAGTATGTTTTGGGAACAGCTAAAGGCTGATGAAGATCCCATCACTGGATACCAGCAGATATTTCTACTCACTGACATCAATGATATTTGGGTATGCACCAATGGTATGTTCAGGCTAGTGCTACACAACTTTTACTGAAAGCTCTCTTCTGAAGGTATCCACACTGCTTATTTCTCACTCTGTTTCTTGATATTATTCATACTTCCTCTTCCCAGCCCCCTCAAAACACTCAACACTCCAAATATCATATATAAGCCTACAAAGTCCTGGTGTGTGGACACTCTTATGGTGATGGCATCACTATACGAGTGTGTTGTGCATGGTGTTTTAGAGGTTAGACTAGCTGCATCTAACAGAAAATGTTTGTGTTGTACCAGCAAGTGCCTTAAGTTCAGTTGTGTCTAACCATTTGTGACCCCGTTTGAAATTTTCTTGGCAAAGACATATTTCCTCCTCCAGCTCATTTTACAGACCAGGAAACTAAGGCAAACAAGGTTTAATGACTTGCCAAGGATCACACAGCTAGTCATTATCTTAGCCCGGATTTGAATTCAGGTCTTCTAACTCCAGGCACTATATCTACTGTGCCCTAGAAAGAATAAGTAATGCAAAAAGTTATCTTTTTTCCCTTTAGTAACCCAAAGAAATAAAGGCGGAAGCAGGAGCTGCATGTGCAGGCCAGATATTCATTTCTTCAAATGTACCAATGTCTCATTAAAAGTGAAAATGCTTTTAATTAAAAATGACTAAGAAAAATACAACTTTTGGATATCTCAGGCTGTATAATTTTGCAAGAGACTGATTTATCATTGAATACAAATAGTATATATTATTCTATATTTAGGAGAAATTATCTACACTTCTAGTAATACAGTCATGTAGATTGTTTTTTCTTTCTTCTTTGTATTTTCTTTCTTTTAATTTTAAGGCATTTTGAGAACTAAATCATTGAGTTTTACTTTCAACTTCATGATTCCCCAAATTACAGAGCTGTGTATGTGTGATTGCTATCACCATCTTAAGAAATATAGTTTCTCTGAAAATGAGTAAAGTCTTTGGTGAACCCTCAAAATTCCAAGAGTTTGTACTGAAATGAGTGGAAAGATTATGTGAAGAATTTTGGCCAAGAAGGATATACAAATAACTATGACAGGTTCCCAAAATATCCTCTGTTCTTTGTTCCTTTAAAGCTTTTATCATTACCATACATTGCACCCAACTTTATTTTTTTTCTATTAGGTCAGCCAGTTCACATTCATTGTTGCCTGTATTTTTGAAATTTGCCTTCTTTTTCCTCCTTCCCCTTTCTCTGTTCTGTACTCTGTTGGATCTTTTATTGAAAAGCTTGAATAGAGAGGCAGTAAAGGAAGAAGAGAAAATGACTGATATCTCATCACTTGTCAGTCAAATCCCAGGGTGCCTCTGCTACATACCCAACTCATCGATCGATTTCACTGTCCTGGCAGTCTATGACATTATTGCTCTATTTAAGATATAAAATGAAAAGCCTTTGCCTTGAAGGGAGATATGGTATTACAGACACACCACACTTGAGTCCAGGACTTATTTATCACTCCATGATTGAAAATATGATTAAATTAGCTTAGCTTGCACCCCAATAGTCATGTTGACCAATTGACCTCTCCTGAATATGTAATAAAGTAGTTTAGAGATAAAATTTCCTTTTAATGTTGTCAAGAGGGCTGTTCATTTGTACGTTTCCACTTAGAAGCTGGATTTTTTTTTTAAATTTCACTCACTGAATGGAGAGTTCTCATAAGAAATAAGAATATTATATTGTCTACCAATTACAGGTACCATCCTTGGCAGTAATATGTATCTACATCAGGTGAATGGAATCGATGTGAAAGATACTCCTTATTTTTTCAGTTTTTTTCCTGTTTTCAGTATTAATAAAAGATGATGTTGGGTTGATCAGGTTTCTTACTGAGTTATTGCAATTGTATCATTCACCAGGTAGCCTTTAAATTTGGGTTGAAGAGATATGTCAAGAACAACGGAGGGGACTGACTTTCACTACTACATTAAATGGTTTCTTAAATCTGCCTCTAAACAGAAATACAGAAGAATAACCTCTGGATTACCTAAGCAAGACATTGGGAAAGCTGGGGCCGTAGTGTTTTGAGTTAGAAGATAATTTAAAGGTTTTTTTTAAATTTCATGTTAAATATTTATACAGTCTTGTAAAATGTGTCATGGCATTCTCTTTTAAGGATAACAACATTTTTTCCATTTCTTTAAATTAATTAGATATTTTTCTTCTAAAAACAGGGGAACAAGAAGCATATATCACTGCACCAATAACAACCTTTAAATGGAATGTTCCTTGGATTCAATCTCAGAGAACATCTTATCTGTAAAATTAGTCTGATGACTGGAATATTGTAGTTAAATACACATATATGGGCAGCTAGATGGCCCAGGGAAAGAGTGATGGCTCTGTAGTCAAGAGTATCTTAGTTCGAATCCAGGCACAAATGCTTTCTAGTTGTGTAGCAAGTCACTTAACCATGCTTTGGCTCAGTTTTGTCACCTCTAAAGTGAGATAATAACATTACCTAGCTCCCAGAATTGTTTACAGAATCAAAGAATGTATTCTAAGACACTGAGCACAGTGCCTGGCACATATTAGTTGCTATATAAATGCTTATTCTCTCCCTCCCTTACCTGTATATGTGGCATGATCTTAAGCAACTCAATTAACTTGACTTTCTCTTGCCTCATTGTTCTCATTTTGAAATGGGAATAAGAATCCCATCTGTCTCCATTCTCTTTATATGATGTTTGAAAAAAAATCATGTAAAATCTATAAAATCATATAACTTTGAGAACTCCTTAGCCAGTACCAAGCAGTTTTGATGCCTGGTGCTTTACAATACAGTTTAATATCTGGTATGGCTAGGCCATCTTCCCTAGCATTTTTTTTTCATTAATTCCCTAGATATTGTGGACTTTTTGTTCTCCCAGATGAATTTTTTTATTATTTTATCCAGCTCTGAAAAAATATTTTTTGTTAGTTTGTTATGGCTCTGAATAAGAAACTAACTTAGGTAAAATTGTCATTTTTGTTGTTATAGCTCTGCCTAGCCATAAGCAACTGATGTTTTCCCATTTACTTAGATCTTAATTTGTTTGTGTGAAAAGTGTTTTGTAATTGTGTTTGTATAGGCCCTGGGCTTGTCTTGGCAGGGTAGACTCCCAAGTATTTTCTAAGGTCTACAGTAAATTTAAATGGAATTTCTCTTTCTACCTCTGACTATGGGGCTTTGTTAGTAATATACGGGACTGCCGAGGATTTATGTGGTTTATTTTATATCCTGCATCTTTGCCAAAGTTGCTTATTATTTCAAGTAGTTTTGATTCTCTAAGATTCTCTAAGTAAATCATCATATTATCTGCAAAAAGTGATAATTTAGTTTCTACTTTTCTTATTCTAGTTCCATCAGTTTCTTTTTCTTCTCTTATTGCTAAAGCTAACATTTCTAGTATCAAATTGAATAATTGGGGTGATAATAGACATCATTGTTTCACCCCTGATCTTAGTGGGAATGCATCTAGCTTATCCCCATTACATATAATATTTTATGATGGTTTTAGGTAGATGCTATTTATAATTTTGAGGAAGACTCCATTTATTCCCATGCTTTCTATTGTTCTAGTAGGATTGGGTGCTGTGTTTGATCAAAAGTATTTTTCTGCATCTATTGAGATAATCATATGGTTTCAGCTGATATGATCAATTGTGCTGATAGTTTTTTTTTCTATTATTGAACCAGCCATTGCTGCCCTGAAATAAGTCCTATCTGTTCATAGTGTATCATTCTTGTGACAAGTTTCCATAATCTTTTGGCTAATATTTTATTTCAAATTTTTGCCTCAATATTCATTAGTGAAATTGGTCTATAATTTTCTTTCTCTGTTTTGAGTCTTCCTGGCTTAGGCATTAGTACCATATTTGTACCATAAAAAGAATATAGTAGGACTCCTTTTTCACCTATTTACCCAAATAGTCTATAAAGTATGGGAATTAATCATTCTTTAAATGTTTGATGGATTTCACATGTAAAACCATCTTTTCTTGAAATTTTTTCCTAGAGATTTCATTGATGGTTTGCTTAATTTCTTTTTCTGAGATGGGGATGTTTAGGTATTTTGCTTCCTCTCCTGTTATTGTAGGCAATTTTTGTTTTCATATGTAGTCATTTATTTCCCTAAGGTTGTCGAATTTATGGGTATACAATTGGGCAAAATAATTCCTAATTATTTTTTTAATTTCCTGTTCATTGGAGATGAATTCACCCTTTTCATTTTTGATACTGGTAATTTGGTTTTCTTCTTTTTTTTTTTAAATGAAATTGACTGAAGGTTGATCAATTTTAGTTTTTTTTTCATAAAACCAGCTCTAAGTTTTATTACTTAGTACAATAATTTTCTTGATTTCAAGTTTATTCATCTTTCCTTCAGTTTTCAGTATTTTTAATTTGTTATTTAATTGCGGATTTTCAATTTGTTCTTTTTCTAGCTTTTTCATTCACTGGCCCAATTTATTGATCTCCTTTTTCTCTATTTTATTCATGTAAGCATTAAGAGATATAAAACTTCCCCTAAGAACTTCTTTTGCTGCATCCCATAAATTTGATATGTTGTCACATTATTGTCTTTTTCTTGAATGAAGTTATTAATAGTTTCTATGATTTGTTCTTTGACCCACTCATTCTTTAGGATTAGATTATTTCATTTCTTCTTAATTTTTGCTTATCTTTTCATAGTCTTTCATTACAAATAATTTCTATTGTATCATGATCTGAAAAGGATGCCTTGATTATTTCTGCCTTATCTGCATTGTATCATGAGGTTTTCATGCCCTAGTACATGATCCATTTTTTTTGTATGTGCCATGTACCATTGAGAAAAAGGTATATTCCTTTCTATTCCCAGTCAGTTTTCTCCAGAGGTCTACCATATCTACCTTTTCTAAACTTCTTTCGTTTGTTTTGAAGTTGGATTTATCAAGTTCAGAGAGGGGGAGGTTGAGGTCCCCCACTAGTGTAGTTTTTGTGTCTATATCTTTCTGTAACTCCATTAATATGTCTTCTAAGAATTTGTATGCTACATCACTTGTTGCATATATGTTGAGTAATGATATTGCTTCATTGTCTATGGTGACTTTTAGCGGGATATAGTTTCCTTCCTTATCTCTTTTAATTTGATTTATTTTTGTTTCTGCTTTCTCTGAGACTAGGATTGCTACCCCTGCTATTTTTACTTTAGCTGAAGTATAATATATTGTACTCCAGCCTTTTACCTTTAGCCTGTGTGTATCCCCCTGTTTCAAATGTGTTTCTTGTAAACAATATATTGTAGGATTATGTTTTTTAATCCATTCAGCTATCTGCCCCCATTTAATGGGAAAGTTCATCCCATTCACATTCACAGTTATGAGTACTGTTTCTTTTTCTCCATTCTGTACTTCCCCCCCTTATGCTTTTATTTCTCCCTTCTCCCTTACACTCCTCAAAAGAGTTCTGCTTTTGAGAGGTGTCTTCCTCAGTTTAGCATTCTTACTCCCTTATCTTACCCTTTTCCCCTTGTATCTTCTTCCCTTCTTTCTGACCACACTTCCTCCTTCTGGTTTTCACTTTTCCATCCTACTGCCTGTAAGAAAAGTTTGATTTCTATACTTATCAGAGTATGTTATTCCCTTCTTGAACCAAATCAAATGAGAGCAAAGCTCAAATACTACTCTTCTCCCTTGCTTCTTTCCCTGTACTATAATATGTTTTGTGTCGCTTCATGTGATATAATTTATCCTTTTTACCACCTCCTTACCTCTCCCCCTAAATCATTCCCTTTACACACCTTAATCATGGTTTTATCATAACATCTCTTGTTTTATACTAACACACTTAGTCTATGTGTATCTCCTTCAATTGTCATAATAATTGTACTACTCTCAAGATTGGCATATATATATATATATATATATATATATATATATATATACACACATACATGTATATGTATATATGTGTGTGTGTATATATATATATATATATATATATATATATATATATATATATATATATATATATATATATATATATATATATATACATATTAAATAAAACTATATCATCCTGTATAGGGATGTAAACACTTTGCTCTTATTGAATAACAATTTTTTTTCTTTCCCCCTATTTACCTTTTTATGTCTCTCTTCAGTTTTGTATTTGAAGACCAAATATTCCTTTGAGCTCTGGCCTTCTCATCAGGAAGGCCTGGAATTCCCTTATTTCATTAAATGTCCATCACCTTGACTAAAAAATGATGTTCAGTTTTGCTAGGTAGCTGATCTTTGCTTGTATCCAAGCTCCTTTGCCTTTTGGAATATCATATTCCAATTTCTCTTGTCTTTTAATGTGGAAGCTGTAAGGTCCTGTATGATCCTGAATGAATTTCTACAATATTTGAATTGTTTCTTTCTGGCTTCTTGCCATATTTTCTCCTTGATGTGCTCATTCTGGAATTCGACTGCAATATTCCTTGGAATTTTCTATTTGAGATATCTTTCATGTGGTGACTGGTGAATTCTTTTTAGGACTATTTTACTCTCTTCTTCTAGGAACTCAGGGCAGTTATCCTCCATGATTTCTTTGAAGATACTGTCCAGGCTCTTTTTCATCATGGCTTTCCAGTAGAAGAGTTATTCTTAGATTGTCTTTCCTGGATCTATTTTCCATATCATTTGCTTCTCCAATCAGATATTTCATGTTTCCTTCTATTTTTTCATTCTTTAGATTTTCTTTGACTGATTTTAGGTGCCTCATGGAGTCATTAGCTTCTACTTGCCCAATTCTACTTTTTAATGTATTGTTCTCTTCATTTAGCTTCTGAACCTCCTTTTCCATTTGGTTAATTTTAATTTTCAAGGATTCATTTTCTCCAATTAGATTCTGGATCTCCTTAACAATTTTGCCTATTTTACTTTTTAAAGATTTGTTCTCATCAGTGAAGGCTTTTCCCCATTTTTGCTTTTATCTGTCTAATTTGTTTTTAAAATCCTCCTTGAGCTCTTCCATGAATGCTTTTTGTGCTTGAGGACAGTTCGCATTCATTTTTGTGGTTTCAGATGTGGGTGCAGTGTCTATGATGTCCTCTTCTGAATTGGTATTTTGATCTACCCTGTCTCCGTAAAAAGAATCAATAGTCCTTGGTTTTCTAAATTGCTTCTTCATGATGGTTAACTTTTTCCTGTCTTTAAAGTGGATGTCTGCTTGCTTGGTTGAGGCAGCTCTGTCCCAAGCTTCTTGTTCTGGGAACTGTGAGCCTGGTTACTATTTTTTTTTGCTATGGCCTCTGGTTTTGTGAGGTGTGGAAGATGGATGGTCTGTCAGTTGGAACTCTCCCCTTCCCCTAGGGATGCACTAGAGTGTGGGTAGTCTCAGCAGTTGTCTGCGCTGGTGTCTGCCAATTCGCCTGGATATCTGAAGGCACCTCTTAGTTCCTGGTGTTTACCCTTGCCGGCTCTATCCCCTTGGGGCTCAGGAACTTCCAGTGTTTAGTTACTGAAGCCTCATTTCTGGCTCTTCTGTTTCAGGGTTTCTCCCCAGGGAGTATTATCTGGGTGAAGAAGGGAGGGATGAGAGCCATTTTATCTGGTCATCATGGCTTCTGAAAGGTAAAGAATGTGAGTTTCAAACCTTTAGACTGTGGGCTGCTAGTCTCAGCAGTAGCTGTGCTTATGGCTGCAGGCACTATCCTGTTGCCTCCCCTAACTCAGGGAAACTCCTGTCCTGGGCTGAGAGGCCTGGGGATGGGCACCAGTTTCATGAGCCCAGAACTCTTCCAGCACAGATCACTGGCTGATTTTTTTTTGTCTGTTCTTTTTTTGTTAATTTATGTAATATATTTAGTTTTCAGCATTGATTTTCACAAGAGTTAGAATTACAAATTTTCTCCCCATTTCTACCCTCCTACCCACTCCAAGATGGTGTATATTCTGGTTGCCCCATTCCCCAGTCAGCCCTCCCTTCTGTCACTCCACTCCCCTCAAATCCCCTTTTCCATTCCTTTCTTGTAGGGCAAGATAAATTTCTACACCCCATTGCCTGTGCATCTTATTTCCTAGTTGCATGCAAAAATATTTTTTCATTTGTTTTTGAACATCTGTTTTTAAAACTTTGAGTTCCAAATTCTCTCCCTACTTCCCTCTCCATCCACCCTCATTAAGAAGGCAAGCAATTCAGCATAGTCCACATGTGTATCATTATGTAAAACCCTTCCACAATACTCATGTTGTGAAAGACTAACTATATATTGCTCCTTCCTAAACTATCCCCTTTTATTGAATTTTCTCCCTTGACCCTGTCCTTTTTTGAAAGGGTTTGTTTTTGATTACCTCCTCCGCCTACCTGGCCTCCCTTCTATCATCCCCCTTTTTTATCTTATTCCTGCTTCTTTCCTGTAGGGTAAGATACCCAATTGAGTGTGTATGGTATTCCCTCCTCAGGTCAGATCTGATGAGAGCAACATTTACTCATTCCGCCTCACCTGCCCCCTCTTCCCTTCCTACAGAACTGCTTTTTCTTGCCACTTTTATGAGAGATAATTTACGCCATTCTAACTCTCCCTTTCTCCCTCTATCAGTATTTTCCTTTCTCATCCCTTAATTTGATCTTATTTTTTTAGACATCATGCCTTCATATTCAACTCACATGGTGCTCTCTCTCTCTCCCTCTCTCTCTCTCTCTTTCTCTCCAAATATATATATATACACATACATACATACACATACTACACATATATCTATACATGTACACATACACACATATATACATATATGCATATTCCCTTCAGCTACCCTAATACTGAGGTCACATGAATCATACACATCATCTTTTGAGGTAGGAATGTAAACAAAACAGTTCAATTTTTGCAAGTCCCTTGGGATTTCTCTTTCTTGTTTACCTTTTCATGCTTCTCTTGATTCTTGTGTTTGTAAGTTAAATTTTCTGTTTAGCTCTAGTCTTTTCACTGAGAAAGCTTGAAAGTCCTCTATTTTGTTGAAAATACATATTTTGCCTTGGAGCATGATACTCACTTTTCCTGGGTAGGTGATTCTTGGTTTTAATCCTAGCTCCATTGACCTCCGGAATATCGCATTCCAAGCCCTTCGACCCCTTAAGGTAGAAGCTGGTAGATCCTGTGTTATTCTGATTGTGTTTCCACAATACTCAAATTGTTTCTTTCTGGCTGCTTGCAGTATTTTCTCCTTGATCTATGAGCTCTGGAATTGGGCAACAATATTCGTAGGAGTTTTCTTTTTGGGATCTTTTTGAGGAGGTGATCTGTGGATTCTTTCAATTTCTATTTTACCCTCTGGCTCTAGAATATTGGGGCAGTTCTCCTTGATAATTTCTTGAAAGATGATATCTAGGCTCTTTATTTGATCATGGCTTTCAGGTAGTTCAATAATTTTAAAATTATCTCTCCTGGATCTATTTTCCAGGTCAGTGGTTTTTCCGATTTGATATTTCACATTGTCTTCCACTTTTTATTCCTTTGGTTCTGTTTTACAATATCTTGCTTTCTCATCAAGTCACTAGCTTCCACTTGCTCCAATTTAAGTTTTGAGGCAGCATTTTCTTCAGTGGTCTTTTGGACATCCTTTTCCATTTGGCTAACTCTGCCTTTCAAGGCATTCTTCCCCTCATTGGTTTTTTGGAGCTCTTTTGCCATTTGAGATAGTCTATTTTTAAGGTGTTGTTTTCTTCAGTATTTTTTTCAGTATTGTTTTGGTTCTCCTTTAGCAAGTCATTGATTTGTTTTCCATGGTTGTCTCATATTATTCTCATTTCTCTACCCAATTTTTCCTCTATTTCTCTAACTTGCTTTTCCAAATCCTTTTGGAGCTCTTCCATGGCCTGCGACCTGTTCATGCTTTTCTTGCAGGCTTTTGATGTAGGCTCTTTAACTTTGTTTACTTCTTCTGGTTGTATGTTTTGGTCTTTTTTGTTACCAAAGAAAGATTCCAAAGTCTGAGAATGAATATGAGTGTGTTTTCACTGCGTGGCTGTGCTCCCAGCCAACTTACTTGACTCTTGAGTTTTTCATCAGGGTATGACTCCTTGAAGAGTACAGAGTACTTTGTTCCAAGCTTGAGGGGATGTGCTGTTGTTTTCAGAGCTATTTCTATACAGCCAGCTCTGCCCCACCAGCACTCCTCATTCCCCAAGAACCACTAACCTGGACCTGACAAAAATCTTAAGCAGGCTCTGCAGTGCTGCTCTGATCTGCCACTTAATTCCTCCCACCAGGTGGATCTGGGGCCGGAAGCCACTGCAGTTGTAGTTCTGTAGCTGCACCACCTCCTGCCACCCCTGCGGCAGTGGCTGAACCACCAACTCCTTCCACTCTGTCCCTGCAGCTTTTCCCACTTACCTTCTCTGTTGTCTTTGGTGTTTGTGGGTTGAGAAGTCTGGTAACTGCCACAGCTCACTGATTCAGGGCGCTAGAGCTTCTAGTGTGGTTGATCCTGCTGCACCCCTCGCTGAGCTCTGCTCCCCTCCGCTCCCCTCAGCTCCCAGCTCCATTTTCAATAGACCTCACCCAGAGACCATCCATTTTGTCCTGGGCTGGAGCCCTGCCTCCCTCTGCTATTTTGTGGGTTCTGCAGTTCTAGAATTTGTTTAGAACCATTTTTATAGGTTTTTGGAGGGACCTGGTAGGGAGCTCATGCAAGTCCCTGCTTTCTGGCAACCATCTTCCACTGGCTGATTTCTGCAGCTTCTCACACTTTGGTGTGGCCTATTGTAGTTCTGCATGCTGGGCACTTTCTCAGCCCACAGATCTGCCCTGTGGACCCTTGGACTCTCCTCAGAATGCTATATTCTTAAGTATCAGAAGCTGAGTTTGAATTCTGGCCATTTAATTCACCTATGTGACCTTAGGTAAGTCATTTGATCTCTTTTTATCTCCAATTTCCTTATTTGTAAAAGATGAAAGACAGAACTGAGAAGCATAGATTTAAAAAAAAATAATGATATCACCATTTAGATTGAACTTTGAGGTTTTTCACATGCTTTACATAGAATATTTCATTTGATCCATTGATAAAGGCATATATCATTATTGTCATTTGGCAAATGCAGAAACTAAGGGTTTTTGAAGTTATTTGGCATGTTGAGTATCACATGGCTGTTAAGCATAAAGAACAAGCGACATAAATAATCATTTTCAGACACATAATCAGGACTTACAAAATATATTTATATTGAATCCATAACCTATATTCCCTTTGTCTAACAATATGATGCTCCTGCCAAAATGTGATTTTAATGGATTTTCTTGTTACTTAAAAATACATTAGTCCAAATTGTATTCTAAGTTACATCAGGTTAAGACTTTTTCAAAATCTATTCATTGACCTATGACTCCTTTATTGTTTCTAAGATTAAAGGTTTTTTTTTCCTTAGCTCAATGTTTTTGAATTTTTTATTTTTTTCTTCATTAACTAAGATTTCATTAATTTAATAATTATTGAGAATTATGTAGATATATACATCTATGTGTGTATTTACATTTTCATATCTATATACATATTAATAATGAATCATTATCACATTTTTTAATCTTTCAAATGATAAACTCCCATTGCTTCTGATAAATAATTCTGAGTTGTTTGATAAGAACATTATTTATAATTAAGGGTTTCATAAATGAAGTTTTCCTAATTTATATTTCATAACATTGTTATAATTTTTGATCAATGACTCTATTTATATAATCATTATTACTAATTATTAGAAACTTATTTCTTTACTTTTAATTGAAAGCAAAATGCATAAAGTAATTTAATAATGACTTCACGTTGTAGTTATTAATTTCATCCCATAGCTCATATTTATAAACTTTTTCATAGGCTTTTTAAAAAACACTTTCATCATTTCTTAATGTCTTTGAGAACCATTCATTATTTCTATTTTGCCCTTTTGGACTGTCTTTTAAATTGTTTGTGAAAATGAAGAAATGAATTATTATTAATAATAATAATAATATGATGGCATTTTCTTGAAGAGAAAAAGTCTGAGTTGCACTCATTAAACAAACTTCAGCGGCATTATTATTCCCCATTATTGTGCATTTTTTCCTCTATATGCCCTACATTATAGGGAAAGTAAAGGAGTGTCACCTTCCTCATTCTTCGTGTCTCTCTGACAATGAGTTTTTACTATGTTGATCAGGTGATTTAAACAAAAGACTCATTTCTGGGATATGACCTGTTTGCAACTATTAGATTCTAATATAATTTGAATTTGTTACCCAAATAAGTTGGCATGTGGCAAATGAAATTTAATGTTGACAAACACAGAGTAATGTAGATTAGCCTAAATATAATAAGGAACAAGATATAAAATTATAGATAATTGGACAGAAAGGAAAAGATCTTGAAATAAACCTTGAATTCATGGCAAACTTTCAGTAACCTAAACCACAGAAAGAAAATTCTTCTATAGCTATTCTATGGAACCTTAGAAGTTCAACATTGAGGATATCTACTCAGCAATGTTTAATCAAATTTTATGTCACCAAATTTAAAATGATTCCTGTCCCTATTCTGGCATTGAATCATACATCTATTATGGACATAAAATTGCATTCACCACTGTAACACTTTTAAAAATATTTGAACATTGGCTAAAAGCTCTTCCCTTGATGTCTATTAACCAAGATTTCGAGTACAGTTGTTCAAGGAAGAAATGGTTTAAAAAATAGCAACAGTTTTCTAGCAGACCAATCTGCCTTGGAACTCTGGTAGTAAAAAGGGAAATGCTGAATCCCACCAATTTGTTACTCTTACATTTTTCAGTTTAGCAATGTAAGATGTACCTTCACTTATAAGAAACTGTCTGATGGCTCTGTTCAATGCATTTTTACTAGTCAAGTACATAATATGCTTGAATGTTGGAAATCCTTTGGACTAAGGCTCAAGATAAAACAATAATAAACTAATACCACCCAAGAGAGTACAGAAGATTCATAATATTGTCAGGATCAAATCAATATATTCCCTAGCTTTCTATTTTTCCTCTTTCTTTTACTAACCACAACACAATTTTTTGAAATAGAATGGCTCCTCTTATTTTAATGGAGTCAACTTTTCACCAAACCCACAAATATAAAGCAAGAATTGGACTTCATATGTTCACACAAGAAGAGAAGTCAGATGCAACATGCAAGTTCACATTACAATCCACTATAAGCTCATATTCTAAACTTAAAATGGAGTCTTAGATTTTATAGATGAATATAATTTTTGGAGTTAGAGTCCACATAGATCATTTAACACAAAACCCTCAATTAATGAATGTGGAAACCAAGCCTAAGGAGGATATGCTATGTGTGAGCAGTGAACATCATATAGGAGAAAGAAGTAGAGAAATGTGAGCTGAAGAAGAGACTATTGTTTAGGAGATATGGAGAGTATTGAAATCATGAAGAAGGCCAGAGGTGGAGTTTAGGGAGGTGAAGTTCAGGAGATTTAGAGGATAACACATTGAGTTAGTGGTGAACTAAAGCTGAAGTAGGGGTACCTACTGCAGTAGAGGGAGAAATATAAAGAGAGGATCAGATGATGAAATAAAGGAGAAGGAGTTGAAATAGAATAATAGAAAGGAGTTGTAAAGCAATAATGGTTTTTAAAAGTTGGTAAAAGTAGGGTAAGATGTCAGCAAAAAATGGAAAATATTTTGTTTGACTAACCACGTAGTAATGTGATAAAACATAAAAGAAAAGGAAAAGTAGTAAAGCAATGTAGTAGCAATATTAATTTGAAGATATTCCCCACCCATTAATAGGCCATGTGTCCTTCTTATGTCATAGGAAGCCTAAGTCACATGTGGTGGGATGAACTTAATGAGAGGAAAAGGAAATTGCATCACAGGAAATTCTCAGAGAGCAGTTACTACAGAGAGAGCAGAGGGAAAGAGCAGACACACTTTGGTGACTGTGAGTAAGTTTTTGGAAAGGCCCCAGCCTGGGGGAGGAGGGGGAAGATGGTTTAGGGATGGTGTGGTTCTCTGCTGTGGTATTGTGTATTGAATTCTTTGCTCCTGTGATGGATTGGGAGTAGTGGTTACAGGATCGGGTTGTTTGGTGTCTGAATAAATGGTTCACTTCTTCTACCTTCTATGTGGAGAGTCTCATATATTTTGGAATACAGAACCACATAGGCATTTTAACAATTTTTATCTATTCTGTGATTATTGCCTTGTGGATACAAGCAGTTATTAGGAAACTTGCAGCATATCTCTAGGGCAGCTATTAGCAAGAATGACAGGGCAGTGGAACCAAGATGGTGCAGTGAAAACAGGGACATACCTGAGCTCTTTCAAATTCTTTCACATACCTCTTGAGAAGTGAATCTTCACAGTTTTGAGAGAGGTAGAATCCACTAAGAGACAGAGTGTGGCAGGTTTCCAAGCAAAGAGAGTTCAGAAAGAGAGAGATTTGTTATATCTGGCCTGGAGAGCACTGGGTGTGGCAGGACCACCTTGCAGTACATTACCATAACAAGAGCAAACCCAGTGCACTGCAGCTGTGGTGGCAATTCCCAGGCCCCCTGGCATGGGATGTGAGTCTGTTGGAGCTAGCTGAGACAGAAGTGTAGAGCTTTCAGTGCAGCAGCATCTACTCCTGGAGCTATCATCCCACAGTCTAAAGGTTTGCAACTCACCTTCTTGAACTTCTGGGAGCCATGATGACTAAATAAACTCATAAGATCTCTTATGCCTCCTTTGAACAAACCCAGGGAATACTGCCCTAGGAGAAACCCTGGAATAGAGAAGCCAGAAGTGGGTGTTCAAAAGTCTTTTAACTAGGGAGACTGTTGGCCTCTCTTGTGGTGAAGGAATGAGATCAGTGCAGGAAAGGAGGCATCCCAGCAAGCCCCTTGTTAGCAAACCAGAGGGAGCTCCTGAGCCCCAGGGTGTGGAGCTGACAAGCACTATCATTAGGACCCAGAAATGTCTTTGCACAGTGAGGGGAATGGGCAGACACCAGTGCAGACCTAGAGCTGAGACCACCTGTGCTATATAGCACAGCCCTAGGGGAAGAGCAGATTTCAGAAGCCAGACCACCTGTCCCCCACACCACACAGAGTGACCCCTTGGGGAAACTCAGAAAGACTTAACTGGGCCTTAATCTTTGGCACATGCCACTCAGCATCAGTTCAGCATCAGAGGAGC
The DNA here is from genome assembly GCF_011100635.1 of Trichosurus vulpecula. Taxonomy (NCBI): domain Eukaryota; kingdom Metazoa; phylum Chordata; class Mammalia; order Diprotodontia; family Phalangeridae; genus Trichosurus; species Trichosurus vulpecula. The sequence continues at coordinate 209,070,349 of NC_050573.1, forward strand.
TGCAGCAATATATACTTTCTAGCTGACAAAATCAGAAGCCACACTACACAAAGCCAGTAACCAGGCTCCTATTCACAACACAAGGAGTTTGGGACAGAGTCTTCTGGGCCCCAGAAGCAGAGATAGACTTAAAAAGCCAGGAAAAGGCAACTACCATGAAGAAACAAGGTGGAAAAGTAAAAAAAAAAAAAGACCATTGAGTCATATTAGGGGAACAGAGAAGATCAAAATATAAATTCAGAAGAGGACAGCATTGACACTCTACCCATTTCTGAAACCTCAAAATGAAATATGATCTGGTCTCAAGCCCAAAAGGCATTCCTGGAGGAGCTCAAGGAGGATTTTTAAAGCCAAATTAGATAGGTAAGAGAGTAATTAGGGAATCTAATGGGAAAAATGAATTCTTGAAAAATAAAATTGGCCAAATAAAAAGAGAGATGCAGAAGCAATTGGAAGAAAATAATTCATTAAAATTAGAACTGGATAAGTAGTTCCTTTCTCGCTTCCCGGCCATCTTGGCAGCAGGTCTCTGGCTGAGGGTCCTCCCGCACCGCAGGCAGGAAGATGGTGGCCGCAAAGAAGACGAAAAAGTCGCTGGAGTCCATCAACTCGAGGCTCCAGCTGGTCATGAAAAGCAGCAAATACGTGCTGGGCTACAAACAGACCCTGAAAATGATCCGACAAGGCAAAGCCAAGTTGGTCATCTTAGCCAACAACTGCCCAGCCTTGAGGAAATCAGAGATTGAATATTACGCTATGTTGGCCAAAACCGGCGTACATCACTACAGTGGCAATAACATTGAATTGGGTACAGCATGTGGGAAGTACTACAGAGTATGTACACTGGCTATCATTGATCCAGGTGATTCTGATATCATTAGAAGCATGCCAGAACAGACCAGTGAGAAGTAAACTGTACAAAAATATACTTTAATAAACGGGTCAAAACTTGTTTTTTAAAAAAAAAAAAGAACTGGGTAAGTAGAAGCTAATAACTCTATGAGGCATCAAGAATCAGTGAAACAAAATCTAAAGAATGAAAAAAATGGAAGAAAATGCAACACATTTCATTCAAAAAAACTGACCTGGAAAATAGATCCAGGAGGAAAAATCTAAGAATTATTAATCTTCCAGAAAGACATGATGAAAAAAAGAACCCAGACTGTATCTTCCAAGAAATCATGAAGGAAAATTGTGGTGAGGTCCTAGAACCAGAGGGTAAAATAGTCATCAAAAGAATCCACCAATCACCTCCTGAAAGATATTGCAAATTGAAAACTCCAAACAACATTGCAGCCAAATTACAGAATTATCAGGTCAAGGAGAAAATATTGCAAGTAGCCAGAAGGAAACAATTCAAATATTATGGAACTACAGTCAGGGTCAAATGAGACCTAGAAGCTTCTATATTAAAACACAAGTGGTACTGGAGTATGATATTCAAAAAGACAAAGAGTTTGGTCTACGATCAAGGGTAAACTATCCAGCAAAACTAAGCAAAATTTTTCAGACAAGGAGAAGGACATTCAATGAAATAAGAGAATTCCAGACATTTCTGATGAAAAGACCAGAGATCAATGGAAAATTTGATATGAAAATACAACACTCAAGAGAGACATAAAAAAGTAAACAGAGGAAAAATATAGAAAAGGAAAAAGACCTTGTTATTCAACAAGGGCAAATGGTTTATATTCCCATATGGGAGGACGATATTTGCTACTTTTGAAAACGGTGTAGTTAGTACAACGTCTAAAAGGTATACACATAGATTGAGAGTGTGGGTATAAATAACTGATGTGATGATAAAAAGAACTGAATTAAGGGATGAAGAGGGATTGTAATGGCAAAAAAGGTAAGGAAGAGGAAGAAAATGACAAATTACATCACATGAAGAGGTATAAAAACATATTATAGTAGACGGTAAGAAGGGAGGGAAAAGAGCAGTAATTGAGTTTTACTCTCAACGTATTTGGTTTAAGGAAGGAATAATATACTCTGTTAAGTATAGAAATCAAACTTGCCCTACAGGCAGTAGAAGCAGGAACGGGAAAGAAAAGATGATGGTGGTTAAGAGAGAGGGAAGAAGTAGTAAGGGAAAAGCATAAGAAAAGCGTTAGGGGCTGAAAAAGGAGGGAATATGGAGGAAGTCTATTGTCAAAAGCAAAAACAAAAATGAGGAGAGGAAGGGAGAAAGGATAAATAACAACATAAACTAGGGGAGAAATGGGATGGCATAAAAAGACACAGACAGCAGTCATAACACTGAATGTGAATGGAATGAACTCTCCCAGAAAATGGAGGTGGAGAGCAGAATGGATTAAAAACCAAAATCCTACAGCATGTTGTTTACAAGAAACACATGAAAGAAGGGGATACATACAGGATAAAGGTAAAAGGCTGGAGTAGAATATATTATGCTTCAGCTGAAGTTAAAAAAAAAAAAAACATTGGTAGCAATCCAAATCTCAGAGAAAGCAAAAGCAAAGACAGATCTAATTAAAATAGATAAGGAAAGAAATTATATCCTGATAAAAGGCACCATAAACAGTGAAGTAATATCATTCCTTAATGTATATGTGCCAAGTGGTATATAATCCAGATTCTTAGAGGAGAAATTAATGGAGTTACAGGAAGAAATAGACAGCAAAAAAAAACTAGTTGGGGACCTTAACTTCCCCATCTCTAAACTTGATAAATTTAACCTCAAAATAAAGAAGAAAGGAGTTAAGGAAGTGAAGAGAATTTTAGAAAAGGGAGGTACTATACACTTCTGGAGAAAACTGAATAAGGATAGAAAAAAATATACTTTTTCTCACTGGTACATACTCACATACTCAAAAGCTGATCATGTACTAGGGCATAAAAACCTCATGATCCAGTGCAGAATGGAAGAAATAGTCAATGTGTCCTTTTAAAATCATGATGAAATAAAAATTATTTGTAATAAAATAACATGGAAAGATAGACTGCGAATTAATTGAAAACTACATAATCTAATACTGAAGAATGAGCAGGTTAAAGAACAAATCATAGAAATGATCAATAACTTTATTCAGAAGAATGAGAATAGTGACACAACATACTAAAACTTATGGGATGCAGCAAAAGCAGTCCTTATGGGAAGTTTTTTTTTTTTTAAATGCAATTTATTTATTTAACATATTTGGTTTTCATCATTGATTTTCACAACTTTTGAATTCCAAATTTTGTCCCCATTTCTACCCTCCCCCCCACTCCAAGATGGCTTATATTCTGGTTGCCCTGTTCCCCAGTCAGCCCTCCCCTCTATCACCCCCCTCCCCTCTCATCCCCTTTTCCCTTCCTTTCTTGTAGGGCAAGATAAATTTCTACGCCCCATTGCCTGTGTATTTTATTTTTTAGTTGCATACAAAAACTTTTTTTGTTTTTGAACATCTGATTTTAAAACTTTGAGTTCTAAATTCTCTTCCCTCTTCCCTTCCCACCCACCCTCCCTAAGAAGTTGAGCAATTCAACCTAGGCCACACATGTATTATTATGTATAACCCTTCCACCATACTCATGTTGTGAAAGGCTAACTACATTTTGCTCCTTCCCAACCCATCCCGCTTTATTGAATTTTCTCCCTTGACCCTGTCCCCTTTCCAAAGTGTTTGTTTTGATTACCTCCACCGCCATCTGCCCTCCCCTCCATCATCCCCCTGCCTTTTATTTTTTTTTTTTTATCTTCCTCCCTCTTCTTTCCTGTGGGGTAAGATACCCAACTGAGTATGTATGGTATTCCCCCTCAGGCCAAATCTGATGAGAGCAAGGTTCACTCATTCCCCCCTCACCTGCCCTCTCCCCTCCTCCTATAGAACTGCTTCCTCTTGCCACCTTTATGTGAGATAATCCACCCCATTCTATCTCTCCCTATCTCCCTCTCTCAGTATGTTACTCTCTCATCCCTTAATTTCATTTTATTTCTTTTAGATATCTTCCCTTCATCTTCAACTCACCCTGTGTCTGCTCTCTCTTTTACATATATATATATATATATATATATACATATACATACACATATATAAACACATATATATATACACATACATACACATACATACATATACACATAGATACATACATACATACACATTCACTTATATATATACATAAACATATATATATACATATATATATATATATATATATATATATATGCATATTCCCTTCAACTACCCTAATACTGAGGTCTCATGAATCATACTCATCATCTTTCCATGTAGGAATGTAAACAAAACAGTTCAACTTTAGTAAGTCCCTTGCAATTTCCGTTTCTTGATTACCATTTCATGCTTCTCTTGATTCTTGTGTTTGAAAGTCAAATTTTCTATTCAGTTCTGGTCTTTTCACTGAGAAAGCTTGAAAGTCCTCTATTTTATTGAAACTCCATATTTTGCCTTGGAACATGATACTCAGTTTTGCTGGGTAGGTGATTCTTGGTTTTAATCCTAGCTCCATTGACCTCCGGAATATCGCATTCCAAGCCCTTCGATCTCTTAATGTAGAAGCTGCCAGATCTTCGGTTATTCTGATTGGGTTTCCACAATACTCAAATTGTTTCTTTCTGGCTGCTTGCAGTATTTTCTCCTTGATCTGGGAGCTCTGGAATTTGGCAACAATATTCCTAGGAGATTTCTTTTTGGGATCTATTTGAGGATGTGATCTGTGGATTCTTTCAATTTCTATTTAGCTCTGTGGCTCTAGAATATCAGGGCAGTTCTCCTTGATAATTTCCTGAAAGATGGTATCTAGGCTCTTTTTTTGATCATGGCTTTCAGGTAGTCCAATAATTTTTAAATTATCTCTCCTGGATCGATTTTCCAGGTCAGTGGTTTTTCCAAGGAGATATTTCACATTGTCTTCCATTTTTTCATTCCTCTGGTTCTGTTTTATAATATCCTGATTTCTCATAAAGTCACTAGCTTCCACTTGCTCCAATCTAATTTTTAAAGTAGTATTTTCTTCAGTGGTCTTTTGGACCTCCTTTTCCATTTGGCTAATTCTGCCTTTCAAGGCATTCTTCTCCTCATTGGCTTTTTGGAGCTCTTTTGCCATTTGAGTTAGTCTGTTTTTTAAGGTGTTGTTTTCTTCAGTGTATTTTTCAGTATTTTTTGGGGTCTCTTTTAGCAAGTCATTGACTTGTTTTTCATGGTTTTCCCTCATCCTTCTCATTTCTCTTCCCAATTTTTCCTCTACTTCTCTAACTTGCTTTTCCAAATCCTTTTTGAGTTCTTCTATGTCCTGGGGCCAGTTCATGTTTTTCTTGGAGGCTTTGGTTGTAGGCTCTATGACTTTGTTGTCTTCTTTAGGCTGTATGTTTTGGTCTTCTTTGTCACCAAAGAAAGAATCCAAAGTCTGAGACTGAATCTGGGTGCGTTTTCGCTGCCTGGCCATATTCCCAACCAACTAACTTGACCCTTGAGTTTTTCAGTGGGGTATGACTGCTTGTAGACTAACGAGTTCTATGTTCTACGTTTGGGGGGGAGGTGCCAGCTCTGTCAGAGCCGCACTCCTCCTTCCCCAAGGACCCCCAGTCCAGACTGGACTTAGATCTTCAGCAGGCTTTTGCACTCCTGCTCTGATCCACCATTTAATTCCTCCCACCAGGTGGGCCTGGAGCCAGAAGTAACAACAGCTGTAGCTGCCCCACCTCCGCTGCCCCTGGGGCTGGAAGCCGAACCACGAACTCCTTCCACTCCCGCAGCTTTTCCCACTAACCTTCTCCGCAGTCTTTGGTGTTTGTGGGTCGAGGGGTCTGGTAACTGCCGCAGCTCACATATTCAGGGCGCTAGGGCCCCCTCCGCCCGGCTTCTGGTCTGGATCGTCCACGCCGCTCAGGCTGGGCTCTGCTCCACTCCGTTCCCAGCTCCCAGCTCCGTGTGGAATAGACCTCACCCAGAGACCATCCAGGCTGTCCTGGGCTGGAGCCCTGCTTCCCTCTGCTGTTCTGTGGGTTCTGCCATTCTAGAATTGGTTCAGAGCCATTTTTATAGGTTTTTGGAGGGACTCGGGTACGGAGCTCACTCTAGTCCGTGCTTACCAGCCGCCATCTTCAGCTTGTCCCTTTTGTTTTTTAATTTTTTTTTCTTTATTTATTTTTAGTTTACCTCACACGGTTCTACATAGTTTTGAGTTCCAGTTTTTCTCCCCTCCCTCCCCCCTCCCTCCCCAAGATGGCATGAAGTCTCATATAACTGTCATGTATAACTTCGCATTGAATTAATTTATGCTCTAGTCAAGTCATGGAGAAGAATTTTGACCAATGGAATGAGTCATGAGAAAAAAGAAACAGAACCAAAAAAACAAAACAAAACAAAACAAAAAAAAACCAAAAAAAAAACCCCAAAAACAAAAACAAAAGAGAAGCAGAAAAGGCGAGCATGTAGTGTGCCTCAGTCTGTATTCAAACTTCGCAGTTCTTTCTCTGAATGAAGATAGCATTCTCCATCGTGAGTCCCCTGGAGTTGTCCTTGCCCCTTTAGGTTGCTGAGAGAAGTGCAGTATGTCAGGGTTGGTCCTCACGGAATCCACATATCTGTGGCTGTGCACAACGTTCTCCTGGCTCTGCTCCGCTCACTCAGCATTATGTCGTGTAGGTTTTTCCAGGTTGTTATGAAGTCTGCATCATCCCCCTTTCTTATGGCACAATAATATTCCATCACCTTATGGGAAGTTTTATATCTCTAAATGCTTACAGAAATAAAACAGAAAAAGGATATTAATGAATTGGGTATGCAACTGAAAAAGCTAGAAAAAAGAACAAATAAAACATCCTTAATTAAATACCAAAGTAGAGATGCTGAAAACAAAAGGAAAGATTGATAAAACTGAAGTCAAGAAACTATTGAACTAAAAAATAAAACTAAGAGCTGGTTTTATGAAGAAAACAATAAAATTGATAAACCTTTGGTCAATTTGATTAAAAAAAGAAAGAAAATGAAATTATCAGTATCAAAAAATGAAAAAGGTGAATTCATCTCCAATGAAGAGGAAATTAAAAGAAAATTAGAAATTATTGTCCCAATTGCATATTTGTAAATTTGACAATCTTAAAGAAATGGATGAATATTTAAAAAAAAAGTATAAATTACCCAGGCTCACAGAAGAAGAAGTAAAATACCTAAATAACTCCATCTCAGAAAAAGAAATTGAGGAAACCATCAATGAACTCCCTAGGAAAAAAATCTCCAGGATCAGATGGATTTACATGTGAATTCTATAAAATATTTAAAGAACAACCAATTATAATACTCTATACACTATTTGTGAAAATAGGGGAAGAAGGAGTACTACCATATTCTTTTTATGACACAAATAGGGTATTAATACCTAAACCAGGAAGAGTCAAAACAGAGAAAGAAAATTATAGACCAATTTCACTAATGCATATTGATGCAAAAATTTTAAATTTAATGTTGGCAAAAAGATTGCAGCAACTTATCACAAGAATGATACACTGTGACCAGGTAGGATTTATTCCAGAAATTCAAGGCTTGTTCAATATTAGGAAAATTATCAGCATAATTGATCATGTCCAAAACAAAACTAGGAGAAACCATATGATTATCTCAAAAGACACAGAAAAAGCTTGGGACAAAATACAACACCCATTCCTATTAAAAATAATAGAAAGCATAGGAATAAATGGAGTTTTCCTCAAAATTATACATTGCATCTACCTAGAGCTATCAGCAAATATTATATGGATAGAAGATAAGCTAGATACATTTTCTTTTTTTTGTGACAGGGAAAGTTGTGATATGGAAGGGATAACTATAATGCTTAAGACTTAGTCTAAGAGAATCAGATGAGGAACTGCAATTGTTTAGTCTGGAGAAGAGAATACTAAGAGGGGAGGCATGATAGCTATCTTTAAGTATTTGAAGGACTCATATGGAAGAGAGATTAGACTTATTCTATTTGGTCCCATAGGGCAATATTAGAAGTACTGGGTGAGAGGTGCAATCATGCCACTTTAGGCCTGATGTCAAGAAGAACTTTTTTTTGCATTTCTTAATTTATTTTCATTTTTCAACACTCACTTTCACAAGATTTTGAGTTCCAAATTTTCTTCCCATCTCTCCTCTCCCCACAGTCCAAGACAGTGTGAATTTTGATTGCCCCTACCCCTAATCTTCCCTCCCTTCACCCCCTTCTCTTTTTTTAATATATTTTATTTATTTGGTTTTCAGCATTGATTTTCACAAGAGTTTGAATTACAAATTTTCTCCCCATTTCTACTCTCCCCCCCATGCCAAGATGGCGTATATTCTGGTTGCCCTGTTCCCCAGTCAGCCCTCCCTTCTGTCACCCAACTCCCCTCCCATACCCTTTTCCATTCCTTTCTTTTAGGGCAAGATATATTTCTATGCCCCATTGCCTGTGTATCTTATTTCCTAGTTGCATGCAAAAACTTTTTTTTTTGCTTTTGAACATCTGTTTTTAAAACTTTGAGTTCCAAATTCTCTCCCCTCGTTCCCTTCCCTCCCATCATCCCTCCCTTGTTTTTTATCCTCTTCCTCTTTCTTTCCTGTGGGGTAAGATACCCAATTGAGTATGTATGGTATTCCCTCCTCAGGTCAAATCTGATGAGAGCAAGATTCACTCATTCCCCCTCACCTGACTTCTCTTCTCTTCCTACAGAACTGCTTTTTCTTGCCACTTTTATGCAAGATAATTTACCCCATTCTATCTATCCCTATCTCCCTCTCTCAATATATTCCTCTCTCCTCCCTTAACTTGATTTTTTTTTGAAATTCTTTATTTATTTTTAGTTTACCACACACGGTTCTACATGGTTTTGAGTTCCAGTTTTTCTCCCCTCCATCCCCCCTCCCTCCCCAAGACGGCATGGAATCTCATATAACTGTCATGTATAACTTCGCATTGAATTAATTTATGCACTAGTCAAATCATGGAGAAGAATTTTGACCAATGGAATGAATCATGAGAAAGAAGAAACAACCAAAAAAAAAAAACCCCAAAAACAAAAACAAAAAAAGAAGCAACAAAGGCGAGCGTGTAGTGCACCTTTCAAACTCCGCAGTTCTTTCTCTGGATGAAGATAGCATTCTCCATCGTGAGTCCCCTGAAGTTGTCCTTGCCCCTTAGGTTGCTGAGAAAAGTGCAGTATGTCAGGGTTGGTCCTCACGGAATCCATATATCTGTGGCTGTGCACAACGTTCTCCTGGCTCTGCTCTGCTCACTCAGCATTATGTCGTGTAGGTTTTTCCAGGTTGTTACGAAGTCTGCATCATCCCCATTTCTTATGGCACAATAGTATTCCATCACCTTCATATACCACAGCTTGTTCAGCCATTCCCAATTGATGGGCATCCCTTTGATTTCCAAATCTTAGCTACCACAAAAAGAGCTGCTATAAATATTTTTGTACATATGGGTCCTTTTCCCGCTTGCGTGATTTCTTTGGGATACAACCCTAGAAGTGGTATTGCTGGGTCAAAGGGTATGAACATTTCTATAGCCCTTTGGGCATAGTTCCAAACTGCTCTCCAAAATGGCTGGATCAGCTCACAACTACACCAGCAATGCAACAATGTTCCAATTTCCCCACATCCTTTCCAGAATTTATCATTTTCCTGTTTTGTTATTTTAGCCAATCTGACAGGAGAGATGTGGTATCTAAGAGTTGTTTTGATTTGCATTTCTCTAATCAGTAGTGATCCAGAGCATTTTTTCATATGCCTGTAGATAGCTTTAAATTCTTCCTCTGAAAACTGCCTGTTCATATCCTTTGACTATTTCTCAATTGGGGAACTAATTCCAATACTTTGTAGACTATTTGGGAAAATAGGTGAAGAAGGAGTCCTACCAAATTCTTTTTATGACACAAATATGGTACTAATACCCAAACCAGGTAGAGTCAAAACAGAGAAAGAAAATTATAGACCAATTTCTCTAATGCATATTGATGCAAAAATTTTAAATAAAATTTTAGCAAAAAGATTGCAGCAACTCATTACGAGAATAATACACTATGACCAGGTAGGATTTATTCCAGGAATGCAATGCTGGTTCAATAATAGGAAAACTATTAGCATAATTGACCATATCAACAGCAAAACTAGCAAAAACCATATGATCATCTCAATAGACTCAGAAAAAGCCTTTGACAAAGTACAACACCCATTCCTATTAAAAACACTAGAAAGCATAGGAATAAGTGGAACCTTCCTCAAAATTATAAATAGCATCTACCTAAAACCATCGACAAGCATTATTTGTAATGAGGATGAACTAGATGCATTCCCAATAAGATCAGGGGTGAAACAAGGATGTCCATTATCACCCCTATTATTCAATTTGGTACTAGAAACATTAGCTGTAGCAATAAGAGAAGAAAAAGAAATTTAAAGAATTAGAATAGGAAAAGAAGAAACTAAATTATCACTTTTTTGCAGATGATATGATGATTTATCTAGAGAATCCTAGAGAATCAAGTAAAAAACTATTTGAAATAATAAACAACTTTAGCAAAGTTGCAGGATATAAAATAAACCCACATAAATCCTCAGCATTCCTATACATTACTGACAAAGCCCAACAACAAGAGATAGAAAGAGAAATTCCATTCAAAGTTACTGAAGGCACTATAAAATATTTGGGAGTCTATTTGCCAAGACAAACTCAGGGCCTATATGAACATAACTATGAAACACTTTTCACGCGAATAAAATCAGATCTAAATCAATGGAGAAATATCAGTTGCTCATGGTTAGGCCGAGCTAATATAATAAAAATGACAATTTTACCTAAATTAATCTATCTATTCAGTGCCATACCAATCGAACTACCAAAAATTTTTTTTACTGAGCTGGACAAAATAATAACAAAATTCATTTGGAAAAACAAGAGGTCTAGAGTATCTAAGGTATTAATGAAAAGACATGCTAGAGATGGTGGCTTAGCCACACTAGATATTAAACTGTACTACACAGCAGCAGTCATCAAAACTGCCTGGTACTGGTTAAGAAACAGGGGTGTCGATCAGTGGAATAGGATAGGTACACAAGTAGGTGAAATCAACAAGTTTAGCAATCTACTCTTTGATAAACCCAAAGAGGCCAGCTTCTGGGCTAATAATTCAGTATTTCACAAAAACTGTTGGGAAAATTGGAATATGGTAGGGCAAAAACTGGGCATAGACCAATATCTTACACCATATACCAAAATAAAGTCAAAATGTGTTCATGATTTAGGAGTAAAAGTTGATACTCTAAGTAATTTGGGAAAGCAAGGAATAGTTTACTTATCAGATTTCTGGAAAAGTAAAGAATTAATGACCCAACAAGAGATAGAGAGCATTACAAAATGCAAAATGGAGAATTTTGATTATGTCAAATTGAAATGTTTTTGTACAAAAAAAAGCCAATGCAACAAGAATTAGGAGGGAAGCAGAAAATTGGGAGAAAATCTTTGCAACTAGTGTCTCTGATAAAGGCCTCATCTCTAAAATATACAGGGAGCTGAGTCAAATATATAGGAATACAAGCCTTAACTTGATTTTATTTCTTTTAGATATCTTCCCTTCATCTTCAACTCACCCTTTGCCCTCTCTCTCTCTCTCTCTCTCTCTCTCTCTCTGTGTGTCTCTCTCTCTCTCTCTTTATATATATATACATATATATGTGTATATATATATGTGTATATATATATGTATATGTATATGTATATATATATATATACCCATACATATATACATGCTCACACACACACACACACACACACACACACATATACTATATATATATATATATATATATATATATATATATATATATATATATATATATATGCATTTTCCCTTCAGCTACTCTAATACTGAGGTCTCATGGGTCATACACATCACCTTTCCATGTAGGAATGTAAAAAAACAAAACAGTTCAACTTCAGTAAGTCCCTTGCAATTTCTTTTTCTTGTTCTTCTTCTTGATTACCTTTTCATGCTTCTCTTGATTCTTGTGTTTGAAAGTCAAATTTTCTATTCAACTCTGGTCTTTTCACTGAGAAAGCTTGAAAGTCCTCTATTTTATTGAAAGTCCATATTTTGCCTTGGAGCACAATACTCAGTTTTGCTGGGTAGGTGATTCTTGGTTTTAATCCTAACTCCATTGACCTCCGGAATATCGCATTCCAAGCCTTTCACTCTCTTAATGTAGAAGCTGCTAGATCTTAGATTATTCTGATTATGTTTCCACAATACTCAAATTGTTTCTTTCTAGCTGCTTATAGTATTTTCTCCTTGACCTGGTAGCTCTGGAATTTGATGACATTATTCCTAGGGATTTTCTTTTTGGATGTATTTGGGGAGGTGATCCGTGGATTCTTTCAATTTCTATTTTGCCCTGTGGCTCTAGAATACCAGGGCAGCTCTCCTTGATAATTTCTTGAAAGATGATATCTAGGCTCTTTTTTTGATCATGGCTTTACAAAAATGTTTCTAGTACACTAGAAACATTAGCTTCAGCAATAGGAGAAGAAAAAGAAATTTAAGGAATTAGAATAAGCAAAGATGAAACAAAGTTACTCTTCTTTGCAGATAGGATGATGGTATACTTAGATAATGCTAAAGAATCAACTAAAAACTACTTGAAACAATTAATAACTTTAACTAAATTTCAGGATATAAAATAAACCCACATAAAACATTTCCCTTTCTGTATGTTACTAACAAGGACTAACTGCAAGAGATAGAGAAATTCCATGTAAAGTTACAATAAAGATTATAAAATATTTGGAAGTCTACTGTCCAAGACCAAACCAGGATCTATATGAAAACATTTACAAAACAGTTTTCATGCAAATAAAGTCCGATGTAAATAACTGGGAAAAAAATCAGGTGCTCAGGCTTCGGCTGAGCTAATATAATAAAAATGACAATTCTGTCTAAATTCCTACCTGTTCATTGCCACACCAATCAAACTATCAAAAATTCTATTATGGAGCTAGAAAAAATAACAACAAAATTCATCAGTAAGAACAAAATATCAAGGATATCAAGGGAATCAATGAATTTTCTTTCTCTACATGACTAATAAGGAATATATATTTTACATGTTTGAACACATGTAACCTATATCAAATTACTTACTATCTTAGGGAGTAGACAGGAGAAAGAGAAAGTGAGACAATTTGGAACTCAAAATTTAAAATATTAAAAATGTTTTGCATGTAATATGGAAAATAAAATATTACTTTAAATAAAATTTCAAAAAAGAAATTAATTCAGGCTATTCCCTGGAACCTCCAATACTGGAACCAAAATAAAATTTGTTGGTCACATAATGAGAAGATGGCACTCAATGGAAAAGACAGTGATATTAGTAAAGATAGCAATCAAAACAAAAAGGGGATAGCAAAGGTTGAGATGGATAAAGTCTCATGGAAACAATAAACTTAAAGTTGGACAGACTTAGAAACACTGGAAGATTGAAAGGCCTGATGTTCTAGGATCCACGGAGTCACAAAGAGTTGAACAAGTCGACATGACTGAACAACAATGAAAAAAGATTTAGATTATCATAATGACAATGTTGAAAATGACAATTGCATGGTCTAATATAAATGTCAAAGTCTCATGTGTTATGGAATAGTTCCCCATCTAAATCTAAGCTAGAAAAGAAAAGACATGTAGAATCTTAAATATGTAGGTTGATACAGTTTCTCTAATGACAGTTCTCCATTCTAAACCAATTATATTGCAATCATTTAAATTATTTCTTGCAATGAATGGAACAAGATAAATATCTTCATTATTTTTATCTGTCTTTTCATGTGAAAATATTTCTGTTATGGTTGACCAATGAAAAATGAAAAATCTAAGAAGTAAAAGTCAATGCATAAAATATTTTTTTTAACAGTTATGAGTAGAATCAGATTGTTCTCTGCTTTTTTGGAGCTTGTAATTGAAATTTCAAATTTATCGTTTTCTAATAATACATAAAAAAGCTAATTTGTGAAAAAAGTTTGTTAATGGTATTATTGTAACTGCTGCACTATGTTTCTAATGGTTAGCTCAGTTAAAATGAGGGTTATTTTTACTCTAATTAAACTCTCTCTCAGTTGAATATTATGTCCATTTGCTTTAGAGTAATATTCTTCCCAAATGAGTTGAACAGAAGACTATTAATCTTTATCCACAGAACCAACAAAATTTTACAAAGAATCCAACTGCTAAATGCTAAAACGATGAGAAAAAATGAATTATAACATTACAGTTATTTTGGAAAGAATGATCAGGGTAATTATTGGTTTATCTCTCTCTGTATTTCTGTGTTTGTTTATTTGCTTTTAGTTCATGACATGGCTTTGGGAAGAGTAAGTGAAACACTAGGTAGTATCATCCATAGATAGCATATAATTATATTTACCCAAATGATATAATATTAGCATATTTAAAAAGGTTTTCCTTAAAAGTTTTGCATATAGCATATATGTGTATACATGCATACATACATACATATATATACATATATATGTATTTCATTTTAATAATCCAAAGATTCTACTTTTAAATTATTATTATTTTACTAACATTAATATGTTTTCTTTGAGTAAAGGGGGACTACAATTCACATTAAAAAATCTGAGGAATAACACCAATAACTTTTTATTGGTGTTCAGTTGAATCAGTACTTCCTGATTCTTTGTTCCATGGCAAAGATAGTGCAGTGGTTTACCATTTCTTTTTCCAGTAGATTGAGGCAAACAGAAGTAATTTGACTTGCCCAGGATCACACAGCTACTAAACATCTAAGTCTAGATTTGAACTCACATTTTCCTGACTACAGGCCCAGCTTTCTATTCACTGAAACATCATAGGCAGCCACCTACCTTCCCGTTAGCTGTGAATAACTTTATAGGTGTATCGTTCTGAAAGGCACACTTTTGTTCAGCAAGTTGCATTACACTTTCAACAGGCTATTGTTGACATAATTAGACAGCAAATTCATACAGAATTCATGTCCAAGGGAAGAAAAACAATTTCAAAGAAGAAAAATAGGCTGATCTCATTAACTAGAGGCATCATTCATTCTTTACAGTTCTCTGCTTAATTACTTGTTTTGTTGATTTCAGACTCTAGTGATTTGCTCTTAATTTTCATGCAGCTGGCATCTCAGGAAGGCAGAACTCTACATCTAAATACTTAAACACTTAATCCAGAGAAAATTTACAAGAGAATAGCTATGTGTAGCCTACTCAATTTCATTACCATGAATTATGGGTTGTCTGGTTTCAATATGGACTTAGTTGCAGAGAAAAACCTTGGGTATGAAAAACTATGAATGACTTGGCTATTCTCCACAACTCAGTGCTTCAAGACAATCCCAAAGGAATTTTGTTGAAACATGCAATCTGCCTCAAGAGAAAGAACTGATATTATTGGAATGCCGAATGAAGCATACCATTTTTCACTTTCTTTCAATTTTAAATGTTTTTGAGTCTTCTTGTATACAATAACTAATATGGAAATGTTTTACCTGATTGCACATGTATAAGCTACATCAGATCAATTGCCATCTTAGTAAGAATGTGGGGTGGAGAGAGAGATAGAATTTGGAACTCAAAATTTTAAAATATTAAATATTTGCCATGTAATTGGGAAAAATAAAATACTATTTTAAAAACTGAAAAAATGTGGAATTCAAGTTTGAGAAACAATCACTCCCTCCATCCCCCACCAAATTCTATATTGAGTAGTAGAAAAAGTTCTGGAAGGGGAGTCAGACAACCTGAATTTAAGTCTCACTTTTACTATGCTTTAGGGGTGTGATATTTCTTGGGTAAGCCCCTTCATTTTTATGATTTAGTTTTCTCATCTGTAAATAAATTCCAATTCATCACAAAGAATTTTGAAAATATATTTTATTGACATATTTTTGTATCATGAATCTTTTCTAATGAATTCTTCTCCTTTCCTTGTCTTAAAGAATTATCACTTTTTAAAATAATATGTTATTTTTCCCGTTACATGTCATGATAAATTTTAGCATTAATTTTCAGCATTAATTTTCACAACACTTTGAATTTCAAATTGTTCTTCCTCCCTCCTTTCCCCCCACCTCTTCTGAAAATGGTAGATGATTTGATGTATTTGCTGTATGTGCTATCATGTAAAACATATTATTTCCATATTAGTTAGAGTTGAGAAAGAAGAAATAGATCAAAAGAAAAAAAAAACATGAGAAAACACATGATTTGATCTGCATTCAGATTCCAGTTCTTTTAACTGGATATTGATTGCATTTTTCCTTCATGAGTCCTTTGTACTTGTCTTAGATACTTGTGTTGCTGAGAAGAGCTGACTCATTCATGATTGGTCAATACACAATGTTGCTGTTACTGTATACAATATTTTCCTGTTCTGCTCATATGTCTTTCCATATTTTTATGAAATCTGCCTGTTCATCATTTTTTAAAACACAATAGTATTCCATTGCATTAATATACCATAGTTTGTTCTGCCATTCCCCAATTATTGGAAATCCCCTTAGTTTCCAATGTTTTACCATTAAGAAAATGGCTGTTATAAATATTTTTGCACATGTATGTTCCTTTCCATTTTTTATGATATCCTTGGGATACAGACCAAGTAGTGTTAAGGCTGGATCAAATGGTAGGCACAGTTTGGTTGTTGTTTGGGCATAGTTCCAAATTGCTATGAAGAATGGTTGGATAAATTCACAACTCCACCTAGAGTTCATTAGCATCAAGATTTTCCCACATCTTCTCTAGGATTTATTATCTTTCTTTTCTGTCATATTGGCTAATCTTTAAGGTGTGAAGTGGTACCTCAGAGTTGTCTTAATTTGTATTTATCTAATCAAAAGTGATTTAGAGCAGTTCTTCATATGCATGAAAATAAATTTGATTTCTTCATTTGAAAACTGCCTGCTCATATCCATGGACCATTTTTCACTTGAGGAATGGCCTGTATTCTTATGAATTTTACTCAGTTCTATAAATATTTTATAAACAAATCCTTTATCAGAGACACTTGCTGTAAAGATTCTTTCCTAGCTTTCTGCTTTCCTTCTAACCTTGGTTGCATTGGTTTTATTTGTACAAAAACTTTTAAATTTAATATAATCAAAATTATGCATTTGTAATGCTATCTATCTCTTATTTGGTCATGAATTCTTCCCCTCCTCATGGATCTAAAAGGTAGATGATACCTTGTTCTTCTAAATAGCTTATGGTGTTACACTTTATGTCTAAATAACACCAAAGTCTGTCATATCTAACCTTTCTAATATTCTACTTACCACTTTAGTTTCTTTCTTGGTTATTTTTGGTTGGATTTATCACATTTTGAAAGGGGACAGTTGAGATCCCCCACTAGTACAGTGTTGTTGTCTATTTCTTCCTGTAACTCAATTAATATCTCCTTTAATAATTTGGATGCTAACCCACTTGGTGCATACGTGTTTAATATTAACATTGCTTCATTGTCTATGGGACATTTTAGTAAGTTGTAGTTTCCTTCCTTATCTCTTTTCATTAGGTCTATTTTTGCTTTTGTCTGAAATCAGAGTTGCTAGAACTATTTTGTTTGTTTGTTTGTTTTTCCTTCAGCTGAATCATAAAAGATCCTGCTCCAGGCCCTTAACTTTACTCTGTGTGTTTCTCTGCCTCAGCTGTGTCTCTTGAAAACAATGTATTGTAGGATTCTTGTTTTTGATCTACTCTGCTATCCACTTCCATGTTACGGGAGAGTTGATCTCATTCACATTACAGTTATGATTACTTTACTACCTGTGTATTTCCATCCATCCTATACTTTCTCCTATCTGTCCTCTCTCTCCCTTCATCCATTCCCTCCTCACCACTGTTTGCTTCTGTCTACCACCTCTCATGATCTGCCCTCCCTTCTTTCAGTCTCCATATTTCCTTTTTCTCCTCCCCTCCTACTTCCTGTTGGAGAAGATAGATTTATATATCTTGTCTCTTTATGTGAAATAATTTACCCCCTTCTATCTCTCCCTGGTGCTGGTGTTTGTCTGGTCCACTGGACTGAAGCTCAGGATCTCCCACTGGTTTGCTGAGGTAAGGCTTGCTGAGATGTTTCCTGTTCTGGACTATGCTCCCTTTTTACCCAAGTTAGATGGACCTTTCTTGCCAGTCTTTCATGCATTTAGGCTAAAAAAAATTTCCACCTCATCCTTTTGTTGGTTCTGCTGTTCCAGGATTTATTTTGGGGTATTTGTTCTGGTTCTTTAGAGGTGAATAAGGGAGAGTTGCTGTGATTTTACAGGTTATTCTGCAATCTTGGCTGCCAGAAGTTTGCTATTGAGAAGTATAATTTTTTCATACATATATGTTCTCCCTATCCGCCTTTTTAAATCTTTTTGGGATACAAACCTAGTAGTGGTACTTCTGGGTGAAAAAGCGTGAATAGTTTTGTAGTCATTTAGGCAATACTTCAAATTGCTCTTCAAAATGGTTGGATCAGTTCATAATTTCATCAGAGTGGAATTATTTTCCCAATTTTCCAACATCCCCTCCAAAATTTGTCATTTTCCTTTTCTTTTATTTTTTCTTTTCCTTTTCTTTTCTCCTACTTAATAGTATTTTACTTTTTACCAATTACATTTAAAGATATTTTTAACATTCACTTCTATAAGATTTCAAATTCCAATTGTTTTTCTCCTTCCTTTCCTCCCCTTCATTGTTCTCAAATAACAAGCAATCTGATGGAGGCCATATATGTACAATCATATAAAACATATTTCCAGATTAGACATACTGTGGAAGAAGAATCAGAACAAAAGGAAAAAAAAAACAAGAAAAAGATTTTTAAAAAAGAGAAAATAGCATGCTTCATTCTGTGTTCAGACTGCATAATTTTTTTTTTCTGGATGTTTCATCATAAGCCTTTTGGAAATGTCTTTGCATTGCAAAACAGTTGCATTGCTGATAAGAGTTAAATCTATCAAAGTGGGTCTTTGAAAAATGTTGCTGTTACTGTGTACAATGTTGTCCTGATTCTGATATCTTCACTCAGCATCAGTACATTTAAGTCCTTACAGGTTTTTCATAGCCTTTTTTTTGGAGGGGGAGGGCAGGGCAAATGGGGTTAAGTGACTTGCTCAAAGTCACACAGCTAGTAAGTGTGTCAAGTTTGAGGCCAAATTTGAACTCAGGTCCTCCTGATTCCAGGAACAGCACTTTGTTCACTGTGCCACCTAGCTGCCTTTATATCTTTTAACAAATGGTTATAGCGATGTTTTGTCATATATGTAAACATCTGAATGTTTATTACATATAAGCTGCTTATAAGCTACACGTAGGCTGTTTTATTGCATGTAAGGTGCTTTATTACATATAAGCTGTTAAAAGTATATAGTCAGTTTGGGTCAACATATAACTTTTTTTTTGTTTTCATTAATTAATTAATTAATTAATTTTTAGTTTTCAACATTCATTTCCACAAGATTTTGAGTTCCAAATTTGCTCCACATTCCTTCCCTCCCACAATCCCAAGATGACATGCATTTTGATTACTCCATCCCCCAATATGCCCTCCCTTCTATCACTACCCCCCACCTTTCTCTTATACCCTTCCCTTCTATTTTCCTGTAGTGGCATGTAGAAACAAATTTTAACACTGGTTTTTAAAACTCTGAGTTCAAATTCTCTCCCTTCCTCCTTTCTTACTCACCCTCATTGAAAAGGCAAGCAATCTGATGGAAGTTATACATAATAGTCATATTGTGAAAGACTAACTATGTTTTCCCCCATCTTATCCCACCCCCATTTACTCTATTGTCTTCTTTGACGCTCTTCCTCCTCAAAAGTGTTTGCCTCTGATTACCCCTTCCCCCAAGCTGCCCTGTCTTGTATCATTCTCCCCTCTCTTATCCCCTTTCCCCTTATGTTCATGTAGGAAAAGAAAGATTTCTATACCCAATTTAATGTGTATGCTATTCCCTCCTTAAGCCAAATCTGATGAGAATAAAGTTAACCCATTCCCTATCACCTGCCCCTTCTCCCCTCCACTGTAAACCTTTTTCTTGCCTCTTTTAGGTGAGAGAATTTACCCCGTTCTGCCTCTTCCTTTCTCCTGCCAATACATTCCTCTCTCATTCTTTAATTTCATTTTTTTTAGATATCATCCATTCATATTCAACTCACCCTGTGCCATAGAATGCAAACAGTTCCACTTTAATAGATCCCTTATGATTTCTCTTTCCTGTTTACCTTTTCATACTTCTCTTGAGTCTTGTCTTTGAAAGTCAAATTTTCTATTCAGCCCTGGTCTTTTCATTAAGAATGCTTGAAAGTCCTCTATTTCATTGAATATCCATGTTTCAGCTGAAGGATTATACCCAGTTTTTCTCACCGTTGGTTCTTGGTTTTTATGCTAGCTCCCTTGACCTCTGGAATATCATATTCAATGCCCTTCTGTCCCTTAATGTAGAAGCTGCTAAATCTTGTATTATCCTGATTGTGTTTCCACAATAATTGAATTTTTATTTTGAACTGTTTACAATATTTTCTCCTTGACTCTGGAATTTAGCTATAATATTCCTAGGAGTTTTGCTTTTGGGATGTCTTTCAGGAGGTGATCAGTGGATTTTTTCAATTTCTATTTTGCCCTCTAGTTCTGGAATATTAAGGCAGTTTTCCTTGAGAATTTCTTTTTTTTTTAAATCATTGTTTATTTATTTAATATTTTCAGTTTT